>NC_077222.1:30673525-30736326 GCF_024763615.1 Phlebotomus papatasi
GTAAAAGGAAAAAGGAGCGTCCGAGATAATGTTCACTTATGGGGGGGAGGCCATCGAAGAACGGAGCACGATATGTCTTACCGTTTGACCTCTAGCTCGGGAACAAATTAAAAAAAGGGGTGGCAAAGCGTCCCAGGTTTTGCGAAATTCTCTAACTCGTGACTAAGATGTTATACCTCAAAAATACTTTAGCATCATTTACAGTCTAATGGTTCTCAACCGATTTGAACCGATTTATAAATCTCTAAAAAGATTTTCCAAAATAGTTTTAAAACTGATTGTTTTAGAATTGATTATCAGATAGAAATTATTTAACGTTTATGAACCGGTTCATTACATATTGAAAACCGATTGGAACCGGTTTAGTTTTATAGGAAATTCTAAGACCTTTCTAACGAGCCCAAAACATGACCCCATTCGCTTGATAAATGCGCTTTCTGGTGTCTTTTTAAACTTTGACCTTGAAAAACCATTATTAGGAATGATTCAGCGGTATTTTCGTATATGGACGAAATGTTCGCCATGGTAATCTCTATAATATATCCAAAAATGAAAAGAATCGCACGACACGTCTTCGAGCAATCTCAAAAAAACATGGTTTTGGAGGAGAAGGGGAGGGGCGGGGGAGAAATGAGGAGGATGTTAACGATCCTTGGGTCATCTTATGGGAGAGGGTCTCCCGAAGATCCCAAGTCGCTATCTCTTACCGTTTGGCCTCTAGAGCTGGCGGTGGCGACAGTCGAACGGACAGACGGATAAAAAGCGTGACGACATTTCTCAGAAATCGTCTGAAACGTGAAGATTCGTTGGGAAAAGTGGTCTCCGGGAGGTGGAAGATGGAAATTTTGCGGGGTGAAAAAATCGAGGAATTATATATACTGCTCGCTCCACTTGCAGAGACATTCTTAGAAATTTAAATCTAGGCCGTGATCGCACCCAAAGGCACAGAAGGTTAAAGCTGACTTCAGACTAGAGGTTTAGCCTAGATCCCGAAGGTCTCAAAATCCTAAATAGCGAGAAATTTTATTACTTTTGGGAACCCTATAAGTCACTTTAAGAATCCAATCCTAAAATGAATTTTTCCAAAAAATCTTGATTGATGAGAATGCTTCAGTTATACTGTGTGAAGCCCGTATAAGTGAAGCATGTATCAAATTGATCATGAAAGTTGGATCGGCACCCCAAAATAAAATATATTTTTTTCATGTTATTCTTTGCTTTTTACTAGGGGGAGTTGGGGCTACTTTGAGCTGTGGGGCTAGATTGTTATACGACTTTTTTTTTGCATATTTCTAATGGAAATTGGGTTTTAATATGATGTAATTTGAATAGATACAAAAATTGTGAATCTAAATAAAATAATCGTAAGAACCAGATTCATTTCAAAATAGACGAAAAAGGCGTATAACAATCTAGCCCCACAACTCAAAGCAGTAGCCCCACCTCCCCCTAATTGAATTTTGCAAAATGTCTTGAAGTAGTTACTTTACTAGTGGAGCACATGTCGGAAGAGATAATTTGTTAAAAGCGACAAATAATTTTCAAAAAATCGTTTTATTTTGGGGTGAGGGTCTAACCTTCATAGTCGATACGTGCTTCACTTCCCTTACCATATTTTTAAATGGTTTAAAATGCATAAAGATGTCGAAAGATGTTGCTCTTTCTGTACAGAATTTACACAACAAATTATATTATTTTCATTTAATTTCTGGAATTTTAAATGCGATGTGGATAAATTCAAACCATTTGTGAGACTAAATCATGAGATATTCTCGAAAGCGTAATATATATTGATTTATATTTTATGAGACAGTATTCTTACGTTTCTTTCTTAACCAGATGAATTTATTCATTCGAAAGAGGCAGAAAAAACACATAAATTTTTGGTCAAATTTAGTAGAAAATGCAGGAATTGTTGCTCGAAGCGAGATAAGATATGTGATCAGTTCTCCAATCTACACCAAGTGCAACTCTCGAGAATTAAGGATATATTTGGGGTATATGTGCTAGAGCTCTGAGAGAGATGTGAAGATGACGACCAGCAAAGTCCCACAAAGTCAAATCGATTTGCAAGTGAATGGCTCAACCACCAGCAGTAAAAACTTCCCACCCACAGCCATTCATCACGATTTTGTGCTTAGGGCACCATCGTCCATCTCCCCTATGATAAATGGATCTGTTGAGTCACGTGGTGATGTTAAACTTTCGCTGGATGTATGAAGAAAAGCTTCTACTTTTTCTTCCTCAATATCTCACCATGTGGGATGGATTATCTGTGGACAATTAAAACAAATCACCCTCAATTAGGTGACTTGTCGTGCGTAGATTTGCCAACCCCTAAAAGCACTTCAGTGGTTCCGATGTGCCTTTCGGAAAAATTGCCGTGGAGATTTATTGAGGATCGAAGGATTGGCAGATGATGGGTAGTGATTGGTATTCTCTCGTGTGCGAGTGCCTGTCGTGCTCACCTTTCACATTTCTTTTCGCTGAAGGAGTTCTTTTGCATCTTTTGAGAAGGGGGTATAAATGATAAATCCACTTGAGAGTTGAATTGAGGCTGAATCATCCAAAACAGGAGTACTCCACTGGGAGAAAAGAAGTGGAGCTTTTTATCGACGCAGTTCACGTCCTTCTTTACATCCCAGCCAACACATTCTCTCCATTATATTTTTGCTTCTTTTGCCCTTGCTTTACTCTGTTGCTGCAGAAAACTAACATAAAAACATACAATCGCATTGGAGCACAAATAAGACATATATAGTGAAAAAAGATGCTGGAATGAGTGAATTTTTCCAATCTCCTTCCCTTAACCTCGAATTTCTTCAATCTCTTCGAGCTGTCTCAATGGAATTCTTAAGTGGAATCATAGTTATATCCTTTGCTATTCTGAAATACCCTGCAAATCATCTGCCTTTATCAACTTGAAAGACGGGGAGTGAGATAGTACAACTACTAAGAGTGGAAATGCTAACAGACATTCCACTAGATTAAATATAAATTTCTGCTAATAGCAATTTCCTTCTCTTTTTTCACACTAAGCATAACAATAAAAAAAATTAGGCCAGATGGAGAAAGTGAAATGGGCACGAGTGTTATGAAATGAGATTACTGACCTTTAATAGCAATGGGAATAGGAACTGGCATCACGATGTTCAGGAAAATTTATTAAATATAGCTTATGTATTCTGTACCTTTAGCGGCACATTTATTACACTGGTGTCAGAAGTGGAATTCTGCAATATCTTTTGAGTTGATTAGGGCTCTCTATGCAGTAGCCATATCGTCTAATAAATTCTGAATTATATTAACTTTGTATCTTACAATTCGTGTGCTGAAACAAGGGTCAGTGGGGAAGTTTTATGCTCTGCCTAGACACATTTACGATTTAAGCCGAGAGAAGGCTTAACGTACTTAAAATCGAAATAGTGATTTGACTAAATTTCCATCAGTTTCTCATTAACTAAGTTCTTTCTCGGCTTAACCCTTTAAGGACGATAGGGACACCGGTGTACAAAAAAAAATCTACTGCCTTCTTAAGTTACATTTTACTTTGAGAAGTCAGAAAAAGTGATTTTTTCTAACTAGCCAATTTTTTGACCCTGTTTCCAACTGATTCTAACTATCCGTCTAAACTCGACTTAACCCGTCTAATTGACGAGTTAAGCTCAGAGACGGATTAGTCAGAAACTAATGGAAATGTTATCCGATCATTATTTTGATTATAATTGCGTTAAACCGTCTCTGGGCTTAAGTCGTAAGTGTGTTTAAGGCATTACATAACCTAATATTTTTTTATAGGTCATCTGCAGAATTAATATGAACCGTATTCAAGTTAAAGACTTATTGTTTACTTCATTTGGGTATTGGATAATGGAAAAGTACTCGCCCTTTGAACGTTCATGCCTTCGAATAATGTGAGTTTTCTTTTATTTTCCTAAGAGACTTACACATTTCTATTAATTATTAGTTAGCTTATCGTTAATTATTGATAATAACGTGATAATTATGTATTTATAAACGTCTTAGGGAAGATAAAATAAATTGACATTATTCGAAGACAACGTTCGAAGGGAGAGTACTTTCCCCTATCTTCTAAAACTTAGTAGCAGCAAAAATTTTTCAGGCTTCGCATATTTCATATTTTTTATTGCTTTAATGATTCTGATCTTTTTTTAAATGAAATGTGACTTAAGTTTAGCTATTAAAATATACTAAAGATAGATCAGACTAATTAAAGGAATATGGGAAAAATATGAACTATTCGAGCCATAGTTTGTGCGAAGCATGAGAACCTTCCCCTACAACTCCAAGATGTTAAAAAAATATTCTTGGCGCTAAATTTATTGGGTGGAATTATACTTATTTCCAGCCTAAAAAACAAAATTCTATTATAATTCTAAAAATACTTATAATATAAAATCAAAATGTCGATTTTTATATTGGCATGAAATGACGTTACGATCTACGGATGATTTTTTTCCAGACTTCTTTTTTATTGAGTTTCTTAAAGGGGTGGAATTATACTTATTTCCATCACTGTATTGGAGTGACTAAGACTTAGGGGAAACTGGGGCACCACCAAACACGGGGTACGACCAAACACTGCGATTTTTTAATCGGATATTCGACTTCAGAGGATAAGACCAATAGGAATTTATAGGCACTATAGGGATGCTTGTCCACTGAAGGAATGGTCCAGATATTCCAAGTAGTTTAGAAATAAAAATTAGTGTTTGGTGGTATCCCGTGTTTGGTGGTGCCCCAGTTTCCCCTATATTTAAACTTAGTAATGAGCTGTTCCACTTTATTAATCGAGCTCCATGGAGTCAGCAAAATAAAATTATTCGATATGTGATATTGTAGTGAAACACATATTTATATTATAAAATAAGAATAATTGGGGCGATCGTAGAAATAAAAGTAGGATCGCCCCTCCAAAAGTTGGTTGTTCTGGCTTGGCGCTCGCCAAGAGCGCATGTAAATTAAATTGTAATAAAGTGGATTTGTTACATTGGTGTCAGAAGTGGGATGCAGAAATTCTGCATCCCCACATCCTAAAATAAAAAAGTGAAGTGGTAAAACGAACACTTATGGGCCTCAGAAAGTGACAAAGTAGTGAAAGTGATTGAAACAGCAGAAACCAAGGAAAGATCCGCGACAGCACAGCATCCCGTCAGAGCCAAACCTACTGATCCGTCTAAAGCTCCATCTTGAGCACTATTTCAATATATTAACAAGATTTGGGCCATCCCGTGCCATCAATAATATACAAAAAAGCGCTCCTGCTGACTGCTACAAGTGTGTCCATCTTCTCCTGTACCTGCAACCAGACTACAATCACGGTTCCTGAAATTCCATTCGACAAACTACTGGAAATACTTGCCACAGGATTAAGTTATTACCTCTTTCATCTTTACCTATACTACAGCAACAATCCGATCAACAATTTAGCACGACTTCTCTGAAAAATCACCAAATAGAATCTTCACGACACTCCAAACCATCTCGTGATTTTATCGTCATCGACACAGCCTCAAGGCAACAATTCTGAGTTATCCAGCCGCTTTATCCATCGTTGCTCAGCTTGTAGAGACGTAGAAGCAAAACATTTAGAACACCTATCAACCAAACAACTTTTCAACAACGAAGATGCCGATCCTGCCCTTCAAAGATGTCTATTGTGAAATCCCGAAATGTTACAGTGAGTTAAATAGTGTCTATCAATTTATTCATATTTGTGACAATCTCTACCAAGATTATTTCTGTACCGAAGATTTGTCAAAAGATAAAGAATTCATAAAATTGTTAAATTTAAAATTAGATTCTGAAGTCTATTATAATATCCATGGACAAACATTTAATTCCTATGATGAGTTTCGATCCGCGATTTTAGATATTGTCACCTCAGAAATTTCCCTGGTAGATGCTATCTCCTCATTACATAATTTGAGAATTTATCCCAACGAATCTATTTTGCAGTTTGGAAACCGTGTACAACAATTCCTTCAAACTTTAAATGAGGCATATCGTTCTCAAATTGCTACTGAAATTCCCCTATCTCTCAAAGATGCTAATACTAGAATAGCAATTGACGTTTTTGCTAATTCTATCCAAAACCCTGATACGCGAATACTTTTACTCGCTCGTAACTTTCCAACCTTGCACTCAGCAATCTTATTTGCTAAAAATCGTTCCAATACTTCTCATTTTGATGAAGAAAGAGAATTTAATGATTATTCAATTTCTACAAGTTTGAATGCTACGCCTGATAAACAAGAAGATTTAGTAGATTTCAATGCAGAAATTCAATATTTAGAACTGCCCCACATATGTCATCAAAATTATGAAATCCTCGATACACAAGAATATGAAATTGCTCAAGAATTTTGCTCTCTTGAATATTTTCATGATGATATGGCAAATTTCGCAACGACAAAATATGCAACACAAATGTGCGAAAACAAAATCGAGCTTAATGAGGTCAATCCAAAATTTTGCTTATTTGTAAGTTCCAAGACAGTTGACAATTCAAAAATTAACGAAAATATTCCACGTCGAACTAAGTCTGAAAATTCCGGCATCAGCGAAACAATTTTTTCTCATAACACTCCATTTTCTGCCGTAAGCAATAATTTGGAAAGTCAGCCAAAACATACAAACAAAACCGATCTTGACCTTCAGCAATTAATTCCGGATAAGACCTTACAAGTTGAACTTTATGACAACGATATTTTGGCATTCCTTTGCAAAAATCTTCATACAATCAATCCTTTCTTTTACTTTAATCCACCTTGGTGAAATAATCTGATTTTCCAGCAAATTCTTTCTTTAATTTGACCGCCAGATATTTTAAACCCGGAATCTGAGTTATACCATTGAACTACTAAGGAACCTGTCCCCCGCTCCTTGACTATCATACGCCTATGCTTAATTTAAGGAGGGAGGGATGTACAAAAAATCCCATAAATATAAACTACAAAATTAAATTTTTGTCCATATTAATGATAAAAGTTCAATAAATTTTTAATTAAAATAAAAATAGAAAATATTTATATAGTATAAAAAGAAATTGAATAGAAAAGTAAATTAGTAAATTAATAGAATTATTGTTATCTATTTGATATAGAAAACTTATAATAAAAAATTTAAAAAAAATGTAATGTAAAATTGTTTCATACTTTAAACGTAAAACTGTTAAAAGTTAAATTATCTATCAGAATTCTGTTGTAAATCCATTTTTAGTGTAAAAGTGCCTTTCACACTTCTTCTAAGGAGGAAGGAGTGTAGTGAAACACATATTTATATTATAAAATAAGAATAATTGGGGCGATCGTAGAAATAAAAGTAGGATCGCCCCTCCAAAAGTTGGTTGTTCTGGCTTGGCGCTCGCCAAGAGCGCATGTAAATTAAATTGTAATAAAGTGGATTTGTTACAATATATTCTAATCTCAACTCCTCGACTCCTTGCTCCATCCCGAGGGATCATATAATATTAATTTTAGAATTTTTGGACTTTTCATGTCACGATATTCATTCTTCTTGTCTGATCGTTAGGAGACCGAAAAGTCGAACGCTTCGGGATAAGGACTTAAAGTCTTCAGCGGAACCCGATAAGTCGATCGTCGTACCATTAAGATGGCATTCTTTCCTCCCTTTCTCTTCATACTAAAATTACTGCTAAGGTATTACCTTCAAAATATGCCATTAGGAGACCGGGGCAGAATTAGCCACAGATAGTATTAAACAGAGGGTTAAGTTTTTTTTTAAAAAGAATATTGAACTCAATACTATTTATTCAGATTAATTAACTCACTCCCTAAACATTAAGGTATTTCTCAGTTTGATTCAAACATGTTTTCCATTAATTACAAGCAAAGGAAAATTTCATTTTCTGGCTAATGGTGCCCCGGTCTTCCTAATTATTTATTCAGTTATTATCCTTTGCGTTTTTGGCTCTTCTGCGTTCTTCCTGTCACTTTCAATGTATAGAAAAGTAGATTAATAGTAAGAAATTCACCCCCTGATATTTTCATCTACAAATATCACAAGAGAATTTTACTATTTGTGTTCGGAGGATAAAACGCCCTATTGGTACAGACTTGAGGATCCGGAAAACTGTGAAGCATGCTCGGGAAATTTGGAAGTGCATTTTCCTTCCTACTATAAATTCTGAAAACAACTTCTTGTAGTGTATTGGACTCCACTTGGATGCCTTATTTCCTTCCAGAGCATCCTTATTTACTCCGGCATACACTAAATCTGGGATATAAAGACTTTTCCATAACACTGCTTAACTGTTTAATTTCCTTCGACTTGAGCTTTCACTATTCCAACATTTTTCTTCACAATGAAAATAATAGTGACTTTTCTTAATTCAGAAAGATACCACACTAAGTTATTAGTTACATACTCCCTCGCTATTTCGGTTTGAAATTGGGCTGCTTTGAAATAATTTGGGTGGCAGTTGCATTAATAAAACAATTTGTTGAATTTTTTTCACGCTTGGTTATGATTGTTGAAGTTGTTGAATTACCAAATTTGGAATTTGTTGTGGTTTTTCTTCGTTGTATTATTAAAATTCATTATTGAAGTTTTTTCGTAAAATTTACAATAATTATGAGGGTATAAATTTAATATGATTATGCATGTAAAATTGCTGGGTTTCAATCAATTTCACTTCCGAAGTTCAATAAATGTTAGCAGTTTTTTGGTTATGTAGAAAAAGCCATCCAAATGTACATATCTGAACTTTATATCGATGGCTCAGAATAAGAGACTAAAACAACTCGCAAATGGGAGATTTTAAAAGATTTAAATTTTTAAAAACCCTATAATTTTAAGGATAATTAACTTTCAGGTATAATATTCACAGAAAAGGTAGAGGGTGTTAAAGAGCTCCAAAAAAGTGGAAAAACTAATTTTGCAAAAATTCAAGTTGTTCCACTTTTATTCTGAGCCATCGATGTATAAAATGTAGCATTTTATGCCAATTTGGTATTCTTCAGCCAATATTTGGTTTTTGGTCCATTTTTAAAATTTGTAGAACAGTTATTATAGTAAGGTGGGGTAATTGGATCGTTTTCCGAAGAGTGCTACTTAAACGTTTGTTTTTGGACAGATGAAATTTTTTTTTATTACTTCTACATTCATAGAGTTATTCACTGTTTCATTCAGAAACATAATATAAAAAAAGTTATCAAAAATATTAAAGAAAATTTATAAAATAATGATAATACTGAAATAAGTCAGCATGCACTAACTGGGTCACCTTTTTGCTAATTCACTTTTAATTAAACCTTTGGATTTAAAAAGGCACTCAATGGGTCAAGTTAAGTAGTAGAGCACTCGCTCTATGATGCGAGTGTCCCGGGTTCGAATCCCCTTTAGGTCACCAGGAATTTTTCTGGCGTTAAAGGTGCTCGGATTACATCCAGTGAGCTTCACTGCACTTGATTCCACGGGTATGGGACTGACAACCTCATAGCGTACAAGAAAAAATAATAATGCATGTCTAGAAATCCCCTTGTGGGAAGGCCTAATTCCTTCATGGAATGTTGGGCCAGCAATATTATTATTATTATTATTATTTGGATTTAAAATTCTTTTTTTTTTGACTAGGAAAAAACAATAAATGTTTTCAATCAACTAGTTGTCATTAGCGAAAATATCATTGCTAGAAAATTTTTATTGACGAACCCAGCTGGCACAAGATTGAAGTGAGTCGATTACACTCACTTATTTAATGGATAAAAATATTATTTTTGTTTTTTCTCAAACTTGAATAGTTATATTATGTTACTGTAGTGAGTATATTACGGAAATAAAAATAAAAATATTATTTTAAGTGGATTAGTCAAAAACGATCCAGATAGCGAAGCGCCGGGATTTGCACACTTGACTATAATTATATTTTTTTTTAAATAAAGCTTATTAAATTCTCTATACATTCGTGTTGTCATTTTAGCATAATATTGAATACAATTAATGCTATGAAACTCTAAATTTAAAATTGGAGTAAAATGCCATTTTGGATTTTAATGTCTTAAGGAAATGATCAGTGAAAATGATTTATTGTGAGTTATTCTAAATGTTAAAAAATACTGAAATATATTCTTGATAAAGGAAAAATTAAGAAGTCACGAACCATCTCGGTAAATTATGTCTGATTCAAAGGGATTTATGATATTTATTATTTATTTCTCTCTCTTTTTGCTAATGAATATCGAATTTTTTACTAATTAAACTGTAAATTTACTAACCAATAATGTTTTTTTCATTATCTATTAATTCTTGCAGAAAAGTAAAGATTTTCTTTGATTTTACATAATTTCTCAAATATTTCATGAATGAACTATTCAATATGTTGTCTTATCTTAATAAAAGTCAAGTAGTATGAGACACGAAATGAATTAATCATGGAATTGGAGATTTTCCTTATGAAATTGTAATGTATGCCAATAGATTATTTTTCCTAAGACTCCCTATTGTTTGTTTCAAATGTTTATAATAAAGAGATTTCACCTAAATATTGTATGAATCGATTTTATTATCATATTTCACCTTTATGGGAGTGACATTTAGGGAAAAGTGACCATACTTGATACTGTAAAATGATGTCCAAGGTTTGTGATTTTTTTCTGATTAACACACAAACCGAAGCGATTCTTCCACTATGACAAAAAAATGTCTCACTTATTAGGTTCATAGTCCTAACTCACATAGTTCCTGGAAATCCTTAGATTTTCCTCAAGAAGAAAATGAAAATTCAGTGGCGACTTTTATACAAGTCGGGTCCCGGGCCTTCCTGTATAATAATTGATTCGACAAATCGGAGGCCTATTTTGACTATAAAAATTTCACCGGATACAAAAAATTGCACGTCAATATTTAGACGGAACTCTAATCTATCTGCTTAAATCGTTTGTACGACTGGTTATTAGTTTTAAAATCACTTTTATGTAATTTTTCTAAGCCGTGTTTTTATGACATTAGGGCGCTAGCGAAAACCATTTTTTCACTTTGAGTCCATGAAAATGTCACTCTGAAACCTTAAAATTCAGGCAACAGGGTTGAAGGGTATGTCAATTGTCGATAAAATTGGCGGATTTCAATATGTGTAATTATGAAAGAATCACATCTAATGATAGAGTTGCCACAATTAAATTATCATTCATGGACCCTTTTTAAAATATAGGATGGACACAGGTAGAATTTATGAATTTGTCACCACCCACAAAAACAGTCTCCCCAAGTAAAAATATTTTTACATAAATATTAATACTGATTAACCCTCTATGTGCTTATGATAGTAGTTTTCCTGAAAAGCGACATTAATTAAGAAATACTTATAAAATATCATGTATCAAAATTACAGTTTTGGACCTATTTTTGATTTTTGCTTCCTGAAACTAGGAAAAAAGAGCTAGGATCCTAATTTTTTTAGGAAATGTGAGGCTTAGCACCAGCTATTGAAATATATTGCGATAAGTCATAACTATTGATTAACATAGAAAATAAATAGTTATTATCAAGCTTGGATCGTATCAAGCATGGTCACTTTCCCCTACAGTCCGAAGGATTTAATGTTTGATGTTCTTGGGACTGAATCTCAAGAAGTTTGACATGAGACAGAAATTAGGCTAAAAATGCTAAGCTATATAAAATAACATTAAAAAATTGAATAAAAATATCCCAGGTGCTTTTTTTCCTTCTACTTTACATTGTCTGCTTGTAACCTTCTTGAAGCCGAAACCTAATGGAAATTTAATTTAAAAATTCCTCCCTTATGCGCACATTTACCCGCCACGGTGATAAACACCCCCGCAGGGACAATTTCACCTCAATCTCTTGTGTATATAGCTTTCTTTTATTTTTGTCTCTGGCTGGATCAGGAAACCCTTCGGGTAGATAATTGGGGATGTGTATTATGAGTGTGTAAATAGATTTAATCACCTTGATTTGATACAGATGATTCCTGGTGGGTTCTAAATGGGATAGCAAACAGGGAGAAAAAAGGTGGAATGTCGATCATGTAAATCAATAGAGGGGCTTACTTGGGGGTTGAAGGGTAATGTACACAGCAAATTACTATATTTTATGTATACCCAAGATATATATAATGTACAATTTCACTGGCATAATCTCTATTTCATATCGTGCCCCGCCAAGACTGTTTCGGAAGTCACAAGGGAGGACAAGGAGTTGGGGTAATAATATAGATGATGATGATGATGGCTTGGTATTGAGTGATTTTTTTTTCGGATGGTACACCCTGCTTAGTCATTTTTTACACAAAACTTCTAGGCAATGGGGTTATTACACTGCTCCCTTATTTGCACAGGCTCATTCTTTTCCTTCTTTTTCCCATAGCCCTATTATCAACTGACCAAATTCGATGTGGGCAGGAAAGGTGGAAATTGAATTAAAAATTCATTTTATCGCTTTATTTGGTTTTTCTCCTGTTCCTTTATACGATATGGTACGTCGTTAAAGTACGGGTTAATTTGAAAATGAAATTTAGCACAAGATTTGGGGATTCAAATTAATTACTTTTATTGTTAACAATGTTTACTGAGCTGTTTTACAACAATCACCTCTATATTGGTTATTTATTTCTAATGTTTTTTTCAATTTTTTTCATTTTATCTTATTCTACATAGAATGAAATTTGCAAATCATTTGTTGTCACGAAACATTTCACATATAGTTCCAAACATTTCGAATTTAATCTTTTTTTTTAAATTAAATTTGACCTGAACGTGCTGCCATGCCAAACAATTATCTCATGAAAATTTTTATTTTGAATGAATTTATTTAAACAACATTTCACTGATAATGCTTTCCACAGAGAGAGTTTTTGATCAATAAATTGTTGACAATTGAATCGTGATAATTTTCATCACATTAATCGATATTATAATTTCATAGGAAACTGAAATGTTTGTTGATTTACTTGATCGAATTTAAATATAATAATAGTTTTTACCATATTAAACAAATTAACGAAGTATTTTTTTTATCAATAGACAACCAAAACTTGATAATCAAAAAATTATTTTGGCTTATTAATAATTTTTAATGGAAATCATAATTTAAGTTGAAATAAATATTTTAAAATTATATTTTTAATTATCGCTAGTTATTATTATTAAAAATTTCATTATTTTATCAGTCATTTTAGAACTCAAACTATTTCAGGATTTAATACAATTTTCGTCCTATTACATACGATTTATTGCCAATATGGAATATAATATTTTACTGTCAATTTATAATTTGAGGAATTTCTATTCGAGTAGCAGGAAATGGATGGAAAAACACTTCGGGTGATTTTTTTAATTTTTCACCTGCTAAAAATAATTTTATTTCATTAACTAAAATAAATTGACAGAAAAGATATTTTAAATTAATTAAATTTCTCTCAAAAGGTTAATAAATAACTTAAAAATAAATAATTGACTTTGGAAAATTTTGAGAAGAAATGATTAAGCAATTGACAAAATATGATTGCAAGTCGATTTTGATAACCTTCAAATTGTGTCCGAAAATGATTATCGAAACTGCGCAATGTTTTTTTTTATATAAATATCTAATAAGACATGTAAGACATGGATTTTGTAAATTTAGAACTTGAGGTCGAGAGTCTCTATGAATATCAAATTCCATTAATTCCGTGTAGTAAAGAGAAAAAGTGTAAGAAAAAATTTTAAAAATGAAAAACGAAATGGAAATTGATAAATTTATGTTTAAAAAACTAAAAATAAAATGTTCATCCATATTTTTGTTAGGTTTCCAATTTTTTGGTGTTTAATAACTTTTAATAAGCTTTATGAGACGTTTAGGTTCAGTAAAAGAAAGTCATTTTTTTTACAGTTAATATAATAAATCTGTTCAGAATTGTTCATTCAAGCTTCGAACAATTCATTTTTTATTCAATATGTTTTTAATCAATTTGACCCATTATAGCAGAGGCGTGCAAGAACCGTTGAAACCGAATTAACGTCAAACGAAACATGTACGTCAATGGTCATAACGCTACTAACAAACTTATTTTGACGTTAATTCGGTTTCAACGGTTTTTGCACACCTCTGCATTATAGTATTATGTTTTAATAGCTAGTCCAATGCCACAAATATCCTGAAAAGAGCCGTTTGTCAAAACCATTAAAAGCACATAGGGGCACTCAATGGATGATGCAAATGTTACGGGTTCGAATACCCTTTGTACAAAATGGCAATAAAAGTCCGGTACATCGAAATAAATAAATTAAAAATAATTTTTATTTTTCTAGAAAAATGTTAATTTACTTATTAATATCTATTTTATTCCTTTCCAATTAATTTTCTCAGATATAATATACACTGGCGGCCAATAAAATAGAATCACTCCTTAAAACTTGATTTTTTTTAACTTTTGGTAATTTTTTTCTAGTTAGTTTCAAAGTAACCCTGTTGATAAAAATATACTTCTAAATTAGCCAGGACTTACTTGAGGACCTTTTCAACTTTATTTGTCTCATAGAATACCTTGTGAAGAAATGCTAGGTTGATTTTACTACATTGAATAATTCGAAAATCCTGAATTGTTGTTGTTTTCTTAATACGATTGATCCGTGGAACTAGTGGTTTACCAAAATTTCTAGTCTTATGTTCACGTACACACTATATTGTGTTGTGGATTATTGATTTTCGTAATTTAACGTATGGCCAGTGAAATCTGCACAAAAGTTTGAAGGCTTAAAAAAAATTAAAATGTATACCGGTCACTTTTATACCACTTTACAGTGTTGCCAGATGTGTTCTTAACATGACATAAAAGTTTTGCTAGATTTAGTTAGGAAACATGGCTCCCACAAATAATACTGAAGAGTATAGACGAAAATTAGTTTGTAATTTTCAGGACAGTCATCCCACATTGAATAAATCTGAAGTCGTAAAACAATTTGTGACTATGGGAATATCGCGAAGGAGTAATTATAGCAAAATCGCAAAATTCTGACGTCTATATCAGAGATTGCTTGCCTAAGCTGGAAGCTTTCATTAATAAGTATCATCGAAGGGACAATGTGTTCTGGCCAGACCTATCACCCAGCCATTACTCAAGGAAGACAATGAACGCATTGGAGGAACTTGACGTACCTGTTGTCAAGAAGGAAGAAAGCTCCCCCTAACGTCCCCCAATTGAGGCCTATTAAATAATTTTGGGCTAATATTAAGTGAAAGGTGTATGCCCGAAACTTTGGACCCAAAACCGAAGTCACGCTAAAGGGAAAAATAAAACGAGAGTTGAAGAAGATGCCAACATCCACATTTTCGACATCAATGGCGGAAGTTCCCCGAATGTGCCGAAAAGCTCATCGGATCGGACCGGACTTTTTCCTGAAATAAGTTCATACATATACCTTTCAAAACATGTAAAAAAGTTATAATAAAACTATGTACAAATATTAGAAAATTGTGTTTGAACTTTGTGCAGATTTCACTGGCCATACGTTACTGTGGTCATCTATGACTTTTACGATCATTCCATGCTTTCGTAGCCTCATAAATCTAATAGAGCCTATAATAAGAAATTTCTACATTTTCTCCAATTTCTCATACTCTTATTTATCCCAACTTGGAAAATTAATTGTCAAGACACTAAATAATTACTGACATTACATTAAAATTTTGTTATTTTTGAAATACTCAAAATGAATTTCGGTTTATGAATATAAATGAAAGTGATTCTATTTTTTTTTGTCCCAGTAGAAGATCACTTTTGACGCAATCTGAGTAAAAATACAGACCTTATGTGGCCAGTACTGTACTTTCTCGGCACAAGGCAATTACTTTAACTTTTCCAAATTAATTTTTTTTAAGAATACTAGAAAAAAGTTACCAAAAGTTAAAAAACTCAAGTTTTAATGAGTGATTCTATTTTATTGGCCGCCACTGTAGTTGTATTACTTGGCTTTTACCTATCCTCGAAGTCCTTCTTATATGCACCTTTTGATGTGGCTTTGAGCTCTTACGGCGATAGGGTCTTTATATCCTTAATCGTACCAGAACGTCAAATTTTCTTGGCTTTTTTTGGTTATATAGGAAAAGGAAGAGTCCCTGGATGGTAATTCCGGTAAAACAGGTGACAGAGGCAGAATTATGGTGCTGTATTGACTAATCACGAATAAACAAGGATGTGTGAACGAACCTTTGGAACAAATATCGCTGCTATATGTTTCATGGCCAAAACACCCAAAAAGAATTGAACGAAATGAGTCAACCGTTATACTGATAGTCTCAGAAATTTCTTTAAAAGTTTTCGACAGCTCTGGCATAATAATTTTCCTTACTGTTTCAACGCTGTAATCGTTTTTTGTTGTCCAGGGCTGAGCATCATCACTAATATATTCTAGGCCTTTTGGGACGAGCCTATAACACTTTAAATTTCCATTTATGCTACAATTAAACTCCCTAAATAGTTAACATAGTGTGTCTTAGCGTTTAATTTTATTTATACAATATTTAAAATAGATTCTTAAATCTATTTTTTAAAAAATCTCCAAGAACTGTAAAACAGGTCTAACGGTTATATCTGTAAAAACCAGACTAAATAGTTAATATTTGGTTTAAGAAAATTATAAAGGAAGAACAGTACCAAATTATTCTAAAGTTGAAACTTGCTAGTTTTGAATGTTTCGATTTCTCTTAACTTTAATTTTAATACATAACCGATTGTAACCGGTTTAGATTTGTCAGAAATTTCAAGACCTTTACAATGAGCCCAAATGTGATACAATTCTATTGAGAAATACGCTATCTATAGCCTTTTTAACCTTTGTTTTTGAAAATTTGTTATTACAGTGAGAGAAATCCGAAAAAGTTAAAATAACTTCTAAAATCGATGTAAATATTACCCTTTTTAGGTGTATTAGGGGTTAAATGTACCCTTTTTCATGTTAATTTTACCCTCAATAATGTGTAAAATTAGCATTAAAAAATGTTGATATATTTTTACACCTAAAAAGTGTTAAATTTCTGAGGAAAAAATGTTAATCGCATCCTCTTCTTTTTCTCAGTGAGGAATGATTCTATGGTGCTCACTGTGCGGTGGAAAACTCACTGAGGACCCAAATACGATACATCTTTCTGTTTAACATTTGTATGGGTAACAAACTGAAATCTATGATCGCATTTAACTATTGTTTTTTTATTAATCTCTTTTTTTCCTTCAGTAGCTAGAAGAATATTGTCAACTATGACCGTCATAACTTTATTTCTTTTGTAACATATCTAAAATTATATTATACTGCTGCAGGCATATATTTTCGATTTAGATCTTCAACTTTGGGTTTTAGGGAAATTCGCTTGTCATTGTATGAATCACAGTTTCAAGCTGTCAGACTTTGTTAAAGTTTTAGCTTAAAATCAAAATGAATTTTGTTTCCCTCATCGGACGAGGGTCTGTTAGTGACTTAACAGCAAAAATTAGGCTAAAATTTTTCTTTAATACTTTTTAATCTTTCTTTTCCTTTAATTAATTTGCCATGAAATGTGTATTTTGCTGACTCCAATGTAATATATGGTTAGTTTTTTTTGATTTTGGATTTTATAGAAAGGGACAAGTAAATCTAATATTTAAGCAACAGAGTAAATTAAGCTGTAATATTAGGATAATTATATTGCCATCATCCGGAACGAGATTTTCTACAATTCCATTATTTTGAGAGATCTATTTTCACTAAATTTATATAATTAAATTGGTGTGCGAGTTATGTAATAATATGTTGAATAAGAATACTATTGTGTTGAAATATATAAAATTACATTAATTATGTAAAGAAGAAAATTACGGAAATTCTATAGTATACCAATTACAATGAATCCCAGAATAAAGTTATAATTACTCATCGGTTGAAAAACATAATAATATGGGATAATATAATGCATAGTTATCTGATAGATAGGATAGTTTGAGTGAAATTAAATTTTGGTTACGTGGTAGAAGATAATTACCCTAATATACAGTTAAAATTTGGGGAATTTGGTTTGAATTGCATTTAGCAATGCCAATATTTTAATTATATGTCGTTAATGATATGTGCACATCTGCATATATTGAGTTAAGTACACGTTAATACAATGTGAGGATACTAGGAGTGATATTAGAAATTGCAGAATGTTGAGTGTACAAACACACAAAGTGCAATTATGCAAGAAGAGCTATGCCTCTATTTTTCCACTTAAAAGCATTTTCCACCCTCACACTCTGGAAGTTCTATTTTCAATTTATATCACAACATACCTAACCTCCCGACCACTCCCATCCATATAGTCAGCCCGACACAAGGTCTATCAACCACGCTTCCTTTCAGTCTTTACCGATTTGAAAAGCTACATATTTCTCTTTCCTGCTCACACTTTGGCGCTGCTTCAACTTACCGCAGAAGCCGGAAGGTCCTAATACCGTAAGTTTAATAGTTTGAATTGTTGCATTCTCAACTCATCGCCACACAGGAATGTATGTTGGTGCCATAAAGTGGAGTATCCACCCCCAACTATAGCCTCCCGTTCCCATCCACAGCTAAATGCAAAGTTGAAGGTATATGGAAGAAAGTACTTGGGGAAAAGTATTTCGCACAACCCCCTCAATATTGTTGTTAATTGTTTCGGACAACTTTTACTCTTCTACTCTCACCCCCTATTCCTAGTCCCAAACTCAGGCAAGTGTGTTTGTCTGTCTCCATTGGAAGTTTGATGTGGTTTCAGTAGGTCTATTTTAATTTTAGTTGTGGGTCTAGTTCAAGTGCTTTATTTACTCAAAAACTACGTATTAATTCAGAATCACGTTCTCAAAATGAGGTTCTGTGGTGCTCCAGATATACCAGAGAATCTCTTGAAAATTTAATGGTAGGAATGCCAACGTAAAGCAAGCAATTCCAATTTTGTAATTTACAGAAGACTTAAAATTTCCTTTTCAAAATGGGAACCATAAGTGTTAGCAAAGCTAGTAAGTTAAATGTTTAAATAATAAAATAGGAATGGGACTTTGTGACTCAAAAATTCTTAAAAAAATTAGAAAATATAATCTAAAGTTTTTTTTCTCTATTGTTTTTTTTTGTGTATATCAGTTCTCTATTTATTTAAAATTATTTCTAAATCGAACAGAAAAAATATATTAATTGCATACAAAAAAGTTCAGCTATCGGTATTTTACCGATACATTACCAGTTGATACCGATGCAGTCATGATAGGAATTTTAAGGCAACAAAAATAAATCAATCTCAACCAAAACGATTGAGAAATAAACTCCCTAGGGTGATTTATCTTTGAACTTCATCTACTGAATCTTTTCGTTCACATATGCTTAATGGACGAGACGAGAATATTTTGAGAATATTTATTATAGGACGATATTTAAACACTTCTAATAAATTATTTGCAAAAATCTTAAATATCTGTATATAATTTTCCACGATATTGTCTGGTTTCCTTGAAATGAAATGTCTTCCTGGAATATTTCCAAAAATATCTGAAAATGTTAAGAACCAAAAACCGGTGATTTTACTCTATGTAGAGACGAAGGATGAATCACTTAAGGTATGCATGGTTTTCGAAAATACAAAATTTTGGGGTAATGACTTAATAAATATGGGAAATGTGTGGTAGGGGAAACTGGGGCACCACCAAACACGGGGTACCACCAAACACTGCGATTTTTTAATCGAATATTCGACTTCAGAGGATAAGACCTACAGGAATTTATAGGCACTATAGGGATGCTTGTCCACTGAAGGAATGGTCGAGATAGTCCAAGTAGTTTAGAAATAGAAATTAGTGTTTGGTAGTGCCTCAGTTTCCCCTATATTTTGAAAAGAAATACAAAGCATCACAGATTCGTGAACTCACAAGATAGAGCTCTGAGATCCGGTAAAAGAATTTTATACAAAGGAGTTCTAGTTGATGATCCTAAGCCCACGGTGTATGACAGTTTGGGATAGATCTTCACTGCTGAATTTTACAGGTTAAATATTCTCGAGGATCAGCCTGAGTCTATTTAGGTCTTTATATTCAAGTTCACAAGTGTTAGAATAGGGGTCTTACAAAAAAACCCTTCTGTTTACCCTGCTGTTCGTAAGCTTTTCTTCAATTCTAGCACATGAGATAAAGTGCCCTTACTTGACCGGTTCCTCGACTCGGTCGGTGGGTCAATTTTTGGATGTTTGATAGCCAATTTATTTGAAATTGTCACTGTATCGTATTATTAATGGAATAATTGACTTATTATAGATCATACGCTAAATATTATAGAAAATATAAATAAATTGAATAAATAACTTTACCGGTCGAATCGAAGAATCGGTAGACTGAGGGCACTTTACCTTACTTTGTACGACCAGAAAAGACCATCTTTAGTAACCAGAGAGAAAGAAAAGATTACGAATAGCAGAGTGGCAAAAATTTATTGGACAGACTTATGGCTTAACTCGACGGGCGGCCTAACATAATTTTATTCAAAATAATGTTTAGTCTACATTCCCATCAGGTTTCCACTAAGCCGTCTCTAGGCTTAAGCTGTAATGCTCTAGACACACTTACGACTTAAGCCGAGAAGCGCCTTAGTGGAAAATGTTGGAAATGCACTTTTATCATTATTTCTAATATAATTACGCTAAGCCGTCTCTCGGCTAATCCTCATGTCTGTCAAGGCCCTAAGTCTGTTTAGGGCATAACCTTTAGAGGGCTAATTCATCATCATCTACGGTATTTCAAAGTACCCTGTTATCACTGTTCATTAAAAGAGTCCGCCAAATATTCAAAGTCGTCCGCTTTCATTTAAGAGACTTCAACTCTTTCAATTTTACATTTCAATATTGCATTGTTTTCCAGATACTGTACTTTTCATTATACTATAGTCACAAGTGGAGCATTGAAAGCTAAAAGACACCAAGAACAAGCTTTGAACATAATTACTTCTCCATTCTCCTGATGTATTGTCCTGCTTTGTAAGACTTTAGCTTATTTAAGCTACGTTATATACAATGATATAACAAAACCTGTACTCTGATTTCTCTTCAATAAATAACCTAATAAAAAAACAACAGATTTATGAGATGAAAATTAAGAAAGAAATGAATCATGCAGTTTATTTTTATATCTAGGTAAATTTTTCATGAACAATTTCACCATCAAACACCATAAAGTTCCTGTGTCCTGACTTTAAAACCTTTTGCATCGTGCATTCAGCGATTTTATTATTCCAAGCGAAATTCTATTTATTTTGCTACATTTGAATATGCCATATAAAATTTTTTTCAGGGACAGGAAGTTGAAATGAAGCAGAAACAATTTTTTTTTCAATTTTAAGACCTCACACTTCAGCAAAGTCAATCTATTTGAAAGCGGAAATGTCGGTATATGAATTTTATATGAATCCATTTATGGATGGGTACAATAGAAATGTGTCTACATGAGTAAAAATACCATTTTTAACGTATTCATTGATTATCCACAGCCCCTTCTTTTTTCTCTTCCTTTTCAAAAACTCAGAATGTGCCAAAGAACCTATATATATTTTCTGTGTGTTTTTTTCACCATAAGACTTGAAGTATATGGTACACAAAATGAGTTGGGTAAAGCTTTTTACTCAATTTCCATTTCAAATTCAACACTACAGGAAGGGGTACGCATTTACCAAATAAAATATTTAGCAAGTGTGTGAATAAAATTGAATGCTATAGTCCCATTTTGGAAAAAAAGGGCTCAATGGATATAAAAAAGTGGGGTACCCTTCTAAAAGATATCAAAGCCTTGGACAGATAATTTTATTTCATTCCATCAAAAGGTGAGTGAGAGTCAGAATTTTCAATATCAACGACAAAAGTATATCACCCACCATATTTTTGGTAAAACTTTCCACTTAGCCCTGAGGCTATATCAAGCAGGAAATAAATAGTCCACACGATTTATATATATTTTCCTCCTAAGGCATTCGTCAGTGAATATTTTATGGGGTGCATCCAAGCAGATGCAAAAAGGGTGATGCTGAAAGTAGAGAATGACAGCGATGAAAATGAAAAATTCAAAGTTATTTCCACACTTTAGCATTTTTGCTATATCCATTATTGAAATAGTTTTGCAAACCTTGACTGCAGCTATTATGGTGCATCATTAAAATACTTCAGCTTTTCCGTCGCCTTATTTGGACGGATTTTTAGTATTCTCAACACCCTTCAGAAATAAAAATAAGAAGATCTCGGTGAATCGAATTATTTCACAGATATTTCCATCTTGGCAGCTGAAAGATAAATTATTCCATTTCTTGAATAAATGTCATTTTCTTGAGTAAGAAATAATTTCTTCAAAATTGTTCAACATGAAATAATCTTGCATTAATTATGAACTTATCTCTGTAAATGAAATCTTTACCATTGATTTTACAATTGTAGTGCTCTATAGAGAGTACAGGATGAGAGGAATTCCTATTGGTACTTTCAGTATCATTTCGTATATGAAATTTACAACCTCTTTTAATTGCTTTTAATAGTATCTAATATAGATTAAAGAAAGCATGTCATATTACTTGGAGTATTAAATTAAAAAAAACTTCAGTGTTAGCAAGAGTTACATGATCAGAAGGTGTTCCTTCCACTCTATTGTATAATTACAAAACTTTTCCAAAATATCGGTATAGTGATGAAATTTAATAGTAATAATTAATATCATATCACAAGAATCTTGCAAGTCATCGTCATGTAGCAAGATTGTTACGGAATATGCTGGAGCACCCTTCATCGTTTGTCTCCGGGAGTGAGCCCCCATTGCCCATTCCAAGAGAGCCACGAATATGCGTCCTCCTTGATTCACTGGTGAAGACCGACTGAGGAGCCGATTCGATTGTGCCTTCGGAATAACTCGTAGAGTACTCACAATCCCATCTATAGCGGAACTATAGCGATATCGTAAATCGTAACTTGAAGTTAGCCGTCGTTATAGCACCCCTCAAAGTTACCACCCCAACTGAACAGCGATTGATACCGTCGGCTTACACTGGTCAAAATAAAAGGATCAAATTGATCCAAATTTCATTCTTTTGCAAAGGATGGATCAAACTTCGAACTCTGAATGGACATTTTTCATAATAGAACTTGTTAATTTGATCCATCCTTTGCAAAAGGATGAATTTGATCCTTTTATATTTACCAGATAAGCCTAGATAAGCCCAGATAAGCTTATGGTAGCTGAGATTTTTTACAGGTGACCTCGGAATGCGTGCAACTGGGGGTGCTTGCAACTCGGAATACATGAAAATTCGATTGTGAGTTGAATTTTGGGGGTAAAGAATCGCGTCGAGCAAACGGTTCTCGGACACTGAAATGAATAAAAATGGCTCGACGCGATTCTTGACGCCCAAAATTCAACTCACAATCGAATTTTCACGTATTCCGAGTTGCAAGCACCCCGAGTTGCATGCATTCCGAGGTCACCTGTAGAGAATCTCAGCTACTATAAGCTCATCTGGGCTTATCACTGGTAATTGACTATTTTAAATAGTCTGATTGAGGAAGACCAACAAAAGAAAAAAAAAGTTTATTGAAATCGGTTAATAAACATAAGAGATAGAGTCCGGTCCATATGGGTATAGTGAGGGTCGGGGTACAGTGAGTTGGGGTAGAGACGGATGGGACCCATCGTTAGAAAAATCTTGATCTCAGATATAATATAAACTAAAATTTTGTGATAATCGCTTCAGAAACACCAAAAATGCAGTCCGGTCATGACATTCTTGGTTATACCTCGGGTCAAGGAACATCGAGGGAGGAGTGCGACCCACCGTTGGAAAGGTCTCGATCTCAGCTACAACATATTAAAATTTAAAGAAAAAGCATCGTCTAGTTTTCGAAATATTCGAGATCGATTAATGGAAAATCGATTTTTCGATTAATCGGACTTTCGATTTAATCGAATGAAAATTTAATCGAATGAAATTTAGATGTCATAAGAGTTGTAGTACTCAACGAGAGCTTTCCAAATCACCAAAATTTTTCAATTTCCGATAATTGGAACCGGAGATATGGCCATTTAAAAATTGAATTTTTGACCCTCTCTAGCTCGGGTCAGGGGGGTCGGAAGGGGTTAAGTTTGGTATTGATCGAAAGCTCTTAGGCTCAACTACAACATACTAAAATTTAAGATTAATCCATACCATAGGGGCGGAGTTATTTAGGAAAAAAAATTGGTGGTGTTCCAAAATGGCGGGGGGGTGGGGGGGTCTGACATCACCAACTTCTAGCTACCTATCGATATTTAACCTTTGCCGAAAATCGATTGTCGATATCTCTCTCCGTTCTCTCTCCAGAAGTGCTCATACGACGGACGGACGGGACGGACGGGACGGACTGTCCACGAAAATCGATTTTTAAGGGAAAATGGGGAACTGAAGGTGCCACCCATCTTTCAACTTCTTCGGAGTGAACTGTCCACGGCGACTGATGCTCACTCACTGAAGTGCAGGGACAGCTGACATGAACAAAAGCCCCAGCAACCTTCAGCACCCGCCTAGGGATGACGGGTTGAGTGTGTCATAGGACTGATGGATTGGGATTGGTGGGTTTGGCTGTTGACTGAGTTAACAATTGTCGAATGGGCCATAACGCTCTACAGTACGGAATAATTCAAAGGGTAAGGAAAAGAAAATTGGAGAATGTATTTTAGAAATAATCAAGAAACAAGCTTTTAGAGGTTTGAACGGGAAGAGGCTCTGTATGCTTCAACTTGTGTACAGGTTCTCTAAAACTCCGAGTCTCTATCTCAAACCCTTTAGCCTATAGCATTGGTGATGACTGAATATCCGACAATTAGACGGACAAGGAATTTCATTTCTTTTGTTTTAAAAATTCAGGATCTAGGGATTCTAATCAAATTATGATCCCCTTCCCTTCAGTGATAAGCATTTGAAAAATATAATAATATTACTTAAAATTGAGGGATATACTCCCTCTGGTTTTCAAATTATAGAATCATACAAAGATACTAGCAGTACAATTCTTTGAGTCGAACTTATACATACATTTGTTTGAGGTATCTTAAGAAATGGATATCATAACAACGAACAAAAGAAAAGCTCTTGAGACAAAGTACTTATTTGTATATACTAAAACTAGGAAATGTTCTTTCCAGTTCCTTCATACCTATTTAAATTTAAAATGGATAGGGCTTTAAATTTATTCCCTTTGACAGAACTAAATTAGAATTCAATAGTCAGTGCATTCAGATTGCTCTTTGGAAGCCAATTTCAGTTGATTTGATAGGTGTAATTCCGAAAATAAAAGGTGACGCAAATAGGATTTATTGATTTCCCATCCAAAATATTCATGAATGTCTGGTGCTTCCATTGTCATATGTAAATTTCTCCATGATTGACTTGGTCAACAGAGAACTAATAATCGCTTCCATGTCATACTGTGAATAACTCCCTAAGCAGCCCCTAGACGTAATTTCTCAGCACACAAACACCATCATTGTCAGCGTTGGTCAGTGAAAGTTAAATAGTATAAAGGGAAGAAATATTTCGGAACTTAGTCTCAGAGCTATTCTTAGACTATGGAATGTGGCTAAAAGCTTCACAAACATCCGTGAGCTGGCAAAAAGCATTCAATGTGCTTTAGTTGCTCTGAATAGTTCTATAGAAAATGAGCCAAGGGGGAAGTGGAAGCTCTTAAGCTCATTCGCGTGAGTGTGTTTGTAGATGACAAAGATTTGTCACATCCTTTCCAATCTTCATCGCATTCTTTTGTCAAAGGGAGTATCCTTCAGAAAGGACGATTTTGGTACATATATGCCAAAATTGTATGGATTTTTCTTTTTTTTTTTGGAGGTCAAATTTCATATTTTCTATTCATATCGCACACATACACATTGTTATATGGCATGGGTTGCCTGTGAGAGGGCATGAAAATGCTTTAGAAAAAAAGCCTAACAAGGCTTTTGAGTGGCACAAAAGAAGGTATTAAATAAAGCACATTAGATATCCATCATGGTAGCGCATAAGAGAAGAAGTATAATGTGTGGAAAATCCAGCTTCGCAGTAATAACATACATTCTGACAGGGAAATCGATATTAATGCGACTAAGTGATGAGACATGATGGGCTTGTGTCGAACATGAAGCCTTCCTCCTAACATGCCCACACATCTAAAAGCCACAAATGGACTTTTATTGGTCGCCCATTCATTGCTGGTAATATATAATATTAGATCAATGTATGCACTTGTTACCCTATTCAATTATTCTACGATTTAGGTCATATTCCTTCATCCAATGGCTATGATGGCTATGATTGTGCAATGTGCACTATACATACCACAAGTTAATGTACGACCACTCAAATACCGAACACCTGGATTTGCTTTACAACCATTAATAACAATGTAAGTTGCACTGATTACATATTCAATTCTAAATCGGATAAAAATGTATGCATTAACATAATACCCATCATGAATTAAGATTTCACTATAATTAAATTTGCAATTATGGATTATTTATTTTTAAATAGTATAGAATTTAGAATTTGGTGAAAATATCAAATATGATTATTTTCAAAGTTACTTACTGACAGGGAATGACAGATTTTAAAGTGCGTAAGATCGAAATTTTCTGATAGGGGAATAAAAAATTTCTCTGTGGATAAAGTTCTTTTAATAATAATCTTACCTATCATAATTTTCCAAGGGGAGAAGCGGCATGTTTGAGACACTTTTTTTATGCTTTGATTTCATCCGTTTCGACCGACAAGAATTTACTCGACGCGATTCTTTACCCCTAAAATTCAACTCAGAATCGAATTTTCACGCATTCCGAATTGCAAGCACCTCGAGTTGTATGCATTTCGAGTTCACCTCTAAAGAATCTCATCTATCACAACCTTATCTGGGCTTTAATTTTATTTTCGCTATTTCGAGAAATTTTTTATGTGCTGTACCTACCATGACCGGTCAATTTGATCTGTATTGAAAAACGTTATCAAAGATTACACACTACACCAACGCCTCCTTTCCGTCTCTACACTGAGAGAAATCCGAAAATGTTAATTTTACCCTGCAGTATTGATCCCAAATCGGTGTAATTATTACCCTTTTTAGGTGTATTGGGGGTTAAAGTTACACTTTTTCATGTTAATTTTATCCTTAAAAAGGTGTAAAATTAACATTAAAAAATGTTGATATATTTTTACACCTAAAAAGTGTTAAAATTATGAGGAAAAAAGTTAAAGGCACCCTCTTTTTTTCTCAGTGTAGAATGTTTTAAAAAAGAATCTACTAAAGGCTATTTTTTCATCCATTCACAGCAAAGACGACCTACCCAAATTCGGTAACAATTTGGACACAAGGGAAGAATTTCTTCTGATGAGTTTTTTTTACCAAAGGAGTAGAGCTAGTCACCTAGAATATTCTAACTACCAGAGTGTGTTGCCGTGAATGGATGAAATAGCCTCTAGAAGACTCTCTAACTAAAACATCTAAGACTGAAAGAAGGCGACATAATCTTTGATAGCCTTTTTCTTTAAATGCCGGTTAATTTGATCGGATATGGTAGGAATAGGTATATAAAAATCTCGGTAGGTTTAGTGTTACAGAATAATCCAACGCATTTGAAATATGCGGGCACTTAGCTACTAAAAATAATTTAAATCCTATACAGAAAAAATATTTCGTAAAATTGTTCACAAATATTTGTCCCAAATCGTAAAATCTACAGAAAGTTCATAAAAGTTTGTATTTTTTTACGAACATTGTTCGGAACATTATCACTTAATAAACATTTTTGTTTTTTGTTTTTTTTTTTTAAGATTTGCTCATTCAGTTTTGTTTGTCTAGCAAAACTTTACGAATAAATGACAAGATTTTACAAATATTTTTCTATATGTTTACAAACATTTAGGGTGAAAGAAACACCTATTGACACTTTTAGAACTCGTGTGAGGACTTATTGACACCCTACTCTGTACTATTTAGAATACGAAATTCGAACACTTATCCTTATCGAAAAGCGCAGATTAATGAAAAAACGTTATACTACTTATATTTTATTGGATGCATTAAATAAATTTCAACAATTTGACAAAAAAGGGTCTATAAGGGTTACCTATCGACCCTACAAGTAAATATTTGTAAAAAAATAAGATTTCTCGTCAA
Organism: Phlebotomus papatasi; assembly: GCF_024763615.1. Classification (NCBI taxonomy): domain Eukaryota; kingdom Metazoa; phylum Arthropoda; class Insecta; order Diptera; family Psychodidae; genus Phlebotomus; species Phlebotomus papatasi. Next base: position 30,701,702 of record NC_077222.1, read on the forward strand.
GCGATCGTGATGAAATATTTGTTACAAAGAAATTTAGTCACATATATTTTCTAAAAATGTATTAAATTTTTATTCTAAGCGTTTTAAATTTTAAAATTGCAAAAAAACAGTAACAGTTTGTAATTTCTAACAAGCGATATATATTTCGACTTCTTATTTCCTGTTTGATTAAGTGAATGTCGACTTTTTACGGATTGTTGGGCCATTTATTGCGATATTCTTAAAAGAATGAGACTGTTGATAAACATCTATATTAGTTACAGGAAGTACAGCTATCGTTTGTTTAAAGTTTTCAGAACCGACAATCGATAGTTTCGAAAATAAGTTATCATGTCACCCCTGGAATCATCAGATGGAGGAGGATCTCTCAATAAGTCGACCCAATGACCATTGATATGCCCCTTATTTTTCCTCCACCTCTTATCTCCTCCGCCAAACCATGTTTTTGGAATTCCTCGAAAACGTGTCGTGCGATTTTTTTTCAATTTTTGGATATGATTTAGAGGTTGTTTAGGCGGACATTTCGCGTTCATATGCGAAAATACGGATGAACCATTATTAATAAAAGAGAAAGATGAGCCGACGGTGGATGATACTCGTATTTTTTTTTTTTTTAGGACATGAATGTCCTTCCGGTGAGCGTCGGTGTATTGGGTGCAATCCAAAATAAAAACACACAATGTACCAGAGCTTTCGACACCTATCGTGTCTTCTTCAGTAATTCCTTCAACAGCCACTGAAGAAGACACGATAGGTGTCGAAAGCTCTGGTACATTGTGTGTTTTTATTTTGGATTGCACCCAATACACCGACGCTCACCGGAAGGACATTCATGTCCTAAAAAAAATACGATTATTAATAACGGATTGTCGACTTCAAAAGTCAAAAGGGCTCTAAAGAGCGTCTTTTGGTCTCGTCGGAAAGGCATTGAAATTTCTCACAATATTTATTATGAGTCGGTTCCATCGGTTATGATCCGGTAATGAATTTGTTATGAACCCATAAATAATTCGTCGGAAAATCATTTGTATTAGTTCTGAGTAATTTTAGGCGAATATATGATTGGTTTATAAATCGGTTGAAACCAGTTGTGAACTGGTAAAAAACCGGTTATGCACCGATAGGCAATTTTTGTCTGAAAATCAATACTTTTACTCTTACACTCGACTCTTCGTTATCCGGCTGACTGGGGGACAAAATGACATTTAGGTTTTATGAATGATCAACGGTTTTTCTATTTTGTGCTGTGTGAATTTATTTTCTATCTGACAAGAGAATTTTCTTCATGGTATGCTTATGTTTAATTTTTTATCACAATTATGTATTAAAAACTTTGATACAATGATAATAATACTTTAATTCACTCTGGAGAAACTCCATCTTTAGTAAAAATAATTTTGAATACATCAACTGCCAGTGTTTGGCAGCTGTCACCCGGATAACGAAGTGCCGGATAACGAAGAGTCGAGTATATAACTATTTTAAGGGATCCATTGAGTAATTTATGAATTGGTTCAAATCGGTTGAGAACCGGTAAATGGTAAATGATGTGAAGGCACTTTTGAGGTATAATCGAAGTCACGAGTTCGAGCATTTCGCAAAGCATGATTCACTTTACTATCACTTTTTACCCTATGTTTGGCAGATTTACTGAGTTCAGTCAGTTTCACTGACGTACACTAAGAAAAAAGTATTCACGAAAAAGTAATCACAGAATTTCATGTATTTCACGTGTAAAATCTATTATTCAAGTTAAACAAATAAAATAGTATCCTTTAAGTTCATATTTATTTGGCAAACGTGTTATGAAGAAATGTTTAGCTATGTGGTCCACTCTTCCCCTATCTGTATTATTTATTGATTAACTACAAAAAAAAGTAAATTAGTGAGATGTGGGGTTAGTCAGAATACTGAATAATTTTTGTCCCGTTTGACAAACATCTTCTGTAACTGCAAAAGCTGTAGCAGAAATCAATTCCAATAAACATTATGGTTAACATAAAGAAAAATGTAGATATATACAATAATTTGCTGATGAAAAGAGCAAAATAAATATTTTGAATGTGACTGTTGATATTCCATATGTCTCTCAAATTTGATGTTTATTTGGAAAGGAATGTGCCAAAATGTTCCTGATTTTATTAATGTGTGGAAAATGTGTTGCGAGTTAAACTTTTCAGTTTAATTTTAAATCACAATTGTGCATCTTTAGTGCGAAATACAAATTGAATTTATAATTAAAAGTTAACATTTTATTTGTGCAGTTTAGTATTTATGCTCAATATTAATGAAAATTAGTATGAAACACGTCCAGTGTTGAAAGCTTCCGCGTACCGACATTAACTTTGTCCATTTATTTATAATGGAATTCTACATAGCACTAACAATGTTGTCTGGATGCTGTACCACAAATATCTCTGTGTGAAAATATGGTAACTTCCATCATTTCCCGGTGCAAATGACCTTTCAGTGGTGCTGATCTACCCAGAGTGATGAACCAAAAATGATGCTTATTCAGCAATGACTGGTTAATTAAAAAAAAAAAGCGGAAGGAAAACATCCCCCTTAAATTTCATAAAACATAATCGTTTGCATGGTGAAAATTTGATGAGATACAAAAAGGCATCACAGGAAATTTATGAAATATTTATTCAGGAGAAAATAGTCTGTAGATTTTCTTCTTAGGGCCATTTCTATTTATCATTTCGGAAATTTGATGATGTCTAGTGAAGCAGAAAAGCTGACCTAGCAGCTTATTTTGGTATATGTAATCCTTATGTTGGAAATTCCATCTTGAATTCACAATGACTTTCGGGGTTTGATTCGATTGTCCTTTTCCTTCCAACACAAAAAAAGTTCGATTCTACATAAAAAATTACAATTTTTGCGCTTTTAAAATTAGCCATCGCAATTTATTCGTAATTTTTTTCAGCTTTGCCTCAAATTAAAAAATAAACGATGGATGATAGCTTCCAATTAAATTGCCTTTCCAATCTGCAAATAAAATAATGTTGGTATAAATTGTAGCACGTGTACATATAGCTTTCCAAATGCGATACTAATTAAATTCGCGCAGAACTTTCCCAAAAGAGCAACAAAAATCCACTTTTCCCATCGGACTGGAAAATACGGTGAAATATTATGCATCAGAGATTTTCCTGAGGATCAAATGGAAGGAGCAAGTGGCAGTTGAATCCTAAGATACAACGTTTTTTTCAGTTGCTTAAAATCCATTACAAAAGCTTTATCTCTCTCAATTTCTCAAAGCACCCCCTTGAGACTTATTCGTCCAGCAACATGATGAAATCGTCAGTGAACGTGACATTGAAATATTCTGGCTTGAGCACGTCTTTCAAATAAATCATTTTCTATCGCAGGATGTTTAATGGTAAATTCTTACTCTCACCCGTTTGGACAATTCCCCTTTCTAGTGGAAAAAAAAATTGGAGGTTTCCAAACTCTGCACAACTTCATCGCAAGTGCTTCAATAATAGATTTTGCGGTGGACCTGAAAATCTCCAAATTGAAAAACTGTGTCAGTAAATTTCCGATTTACCGGATAGAATGGTAAATTGAGTTGAGCTTGAGCTTACAGTGGGGATCAAAAAATTGGATAGCACCTTTCAGGCAGAAGATTTATTGTATAGCAAATTGGTAAAAGTCTGATCGAATAGTCATTAGGTAAGGAATAATATATTTTTCACAAGACGAAACGTAAGGTGTAAGTAGAGGGTAAAAAACATATGTCCTGAAGTCAATCGCTGGATTTATTTATTCAATTTATTTACAATTCCTATAATTTAGTGAATAGTCTAGCATTATAAAGTTATTTTTTGTAAGTAATACAAATCATTGAGAATTTCACGGAAATTGACCATAAAACATTACAAAATTAAATAAAAAATTACACCGGTCGAATTATCCCTTAAAGGGGTTACGTAGGTCACGCAGACTAAAAAAAACAGCATTTCTTTATATTTTCTTTTCCGACAAAATAAAAAAATCATTTATTTTCAGGCTGTTAGGCATATAAAAGTACAATATTTTAACGATATTTTCTGAAATTTTAATTTCAAAATTTGAAAAATTCATTCGTTGGGATCTTGCAGATGGTTTTTGAAAAAAAAAAACATAGGAGAGACCGGGGTGAAATTAGCCACCAAATGATATTTTTAATTGCGTATAATGCCCAACGCACAATAACTTTTGTTTGTAAACATGTTTTCAAAATTTCCTATGAGAGAGAGCGAGATGACTAGGTCTAGATCTCACTCACTCTCATTGAAATGTCAAAAACATGTTTACTAAACAAAAGTTATTGTGCGTTGGGCATAATGCCCAGCGCACAACAACTTTTGTTAGTAAATATGTTTTCAAAATTTCCTGTGAGAGTAAGAGAGATGACTAGATCTAGATCTCACTCATTCTCATTGAAATGTCAAAAACATGTTTACAGAACAAAAGTTATTGTGCGTTGGGCATAATTTGCACCAAAAATGTATATTTGAGGCTGATAAATATTTCAATGAATAGTAAGGGAAGCATATATATTTTTATTATATTATTACCTACTTATTTTCCAAAATTGATGAACTGGTGAATATTTTTTAAATAATTTGGATTTTTTGAATACGAATCCGCTATCTATTTTAGAATTTCTCAAAGGTTCATTTCTCCAGAAATCCTTTTATTAAAAATGGCCACTTGGGGTAAAAAGTAACAAAAGGTATAGAGCAAAAAGTAACAAAAAAGCGAAGCAATTTCTGATATTTCACGGCGAAAAGAAACGTCATTACCATGTATCGCCGCTTGTTGTTTGCATTGGTCAAACGATTTGCAGTCTTTTGTGTGTTTTTTCTAAAATAGTTTGAAAAGGACTTTTCTCGTTTTCTCACTTTTATCGCAGAGAAAACGGTGTTTTACAAAGGTGTAGATGAATAAATTTTCTATGAAAATATGCCCTCTCGGAATTTTTTCAAATTTACGGAAGTCTGTAATGAAGCGAATCAAAATATGATAATACCCAATGTCTGGTACTATTTGCCCCAGCATTTTTGAGAATAGTCACAAAATTACCTTTTAGAAATTGGCTCGAGAAACGTATTTCCTTACAAAATAGAGGAAAATTACTTTCACAATGTTGTAGAGCGGAAAATTTCCTGTAAAACTGCGCTAATTAGAAATTTTTGAAGCGCTCGAGTAGCTTGTAAAAAATATCCGTTTTGTGACTTTTTGCCCCAGTCTCCCCTAATATTTTTTAATATAAAATTCTCTGAAAAAATCAAGTTTAATTAAAAAAAAATGTACCGTTCAAGTACGTGTTTAAGTCGTCTGCTTACAGGAAATATTTGGTTTTTTTGATATCATATGAATATACTCTGAGAAACCCTATCTACCCTAGTAAAGTTTATCAAAAATGAAATCCAAAAATCAGGCTTCAATAGCTGAAATTTTAAGATTCTTAAAAGAAAATTTGAGATAAATGTTGTACTTTTAATGTTTATTTTATTGAATAATAAATAAAGAAGTATGCTGTTTTACAGTCAATCTGACTCATTTAAAGTGGTCTTCAGACTAGAGGTTTAGCCCAGTTCCCGTAGGTCTCAAAATCCTAAATAGCATGCAATTTAATTGCTTTTTGAGAGCCTAATAGGTTATACTATATTTCTAATAAATCCAATCCTAAGTTTAATTTTCCCAAAATATCATGATTGATAAGAAATTAGAGCAATTAAGCCTTTTGGCCAAATCTTAAGTTTGAAGTCCGTATAACCCTTAAGCAAAAACCTCTGAGGACTAGAAACAGCAATAACTTTACATTTTCAATTCAATGTGGACTTGCAAAATTTTCCACAATTGATATTCAAGCATATTTTCCATGGAAAAATTCACAACGAATCCCTGTAGATTTTATACTTCTTTTTAAAGTAAAGTTTACAATTTAGGTCAAAACATTTTGGGAGATTTCGGACTTTGATAATTTTGTATAATAATTTAGTATATGCAATCCTGGAGTGCACTTTGAGTATATTTTAGTATAAAATAAGATGTTTCGACATGTAATTTCTTTTATGCATTTGAAATTTGAAGCTTTAATAAGAAAATCTGGAAAATTGCAGGAATTATGAAGAGGGATATAATTTATTCAAGGAAAAGCTTCCTTGAGTCCTTGTTTTCAAGCTATTAGCACCAAAATCCTATGATATATTGTTATTAAGATAAAATATGTTTTATAAGATATTTCTACCCATTTCCTTAACATTTTCATCTTAAGCTAGCTCAGGAACTAAACGTGATGAACCATAAGTTGCTTCGGACCTAGGAGACAATGTTGCACAGTGCAGAGTGCAGTGTATTAATTAATGCGCAATGAGACTATCTCATAAGCCTGAATGAAATTACCAACTCCATATTATGTGCTTCTTAATGAACCTAAAAAACATTTTATGAACTACCTTATTAATCTATTCAGTAATAATTAACCCTACAGGAGGACGGTGCAAAATTTTCAGAAACTTCTACGAGAAAAATTTGCGTTGGCAAAAAATACTAGCACGTGAATTCATCTTTTAAGAATAATACAAATTAGGTGAGAGGGAGGGCTACATTGATATACAATTTTTTTTTAGTATATTTCTAAAGGAAAATGGGCTTTAACGTAATGTAATTTATGTAAAGAAAACAGTTGTAGAACTAAACAAAATAATAGTAAGGCGTAGCTTCCTTTAGAAATATGAAATAGCCCCACCTCCCCCTACAGTTTTTCAAATAAATTGACAATGCTGTAGAATTCTTCTTTCTCTATCGGCTCACGACTTTTTGTTGTGATATTCTTAATTGATAAATATTTACAAGAAATTTCAGAAATCAACTATTTTAAGTAGATGCTTGATGTTTTCCACGTTTCCCACAATTCTGGAAATTTGCAAATTCTCTCAAGGAACGTTGAAGTTTCGCAAAACAACCAGGATCTTCTGTATGAAGCAGAGGAATTGAGCAATATTTGCTTAACCACTAATTTCACGAAGCAGTGATTAAGGTGAAAATTTACACTTCAGGAAGCCATCAATTAAATATTATAACACTGCAATATCGTGGAGAAGTTCTTTAGTCATCGAGTTATTCCACTCTCAGGAGTCGTCAAAATAAACACTAGGACAATGCTTCCCAATTAGGAAGAAGTTGTGATAGGAAGGAGGAAGCCGGTCATCAAGACATGGTGCATCATATTAGAAGGAAGTGGGGCATCTTTGAATGTGGGACAGCTTTGACATTAGATTTCATCTATTTTTAAATAAAATTGAGCCTTATTAAGATATAATTTAGATATGCAAACAGATTGAGAAGCTAAATTACATTATAATATGGATCAGTTCCACTTAAACATTTTTTTTGAATTTTAATTTATTTCGAATTTCAACCTATTCATAATTTTGACCATTGATTATTAAAAGTAATATTAGTTTTGTTTTTTTGGCATTTTGGCATTTGGGGCATTCAGGATTTTGACCCATTGGAATTTTGATCTTTTGCTGATTTTAGAGCATTCGGAAGTTTGGTTTTTCGAAATTTTGCATTCAAGTGAAAATCTCGAAGAACCAAAATCCCGAGAAACCAAAATCCCTAATGAGTCTAAATCCCAAGGAGCCAAACTTTAAAGGATTTTTTCAGAAGGGTCTAATTCCTCAATGGCCAAAATCTTAGAGAGACAATGCCCCGATTAGATTAAAATCCGAAAAACCAAAATTGTTAATTTTGGTTTTTTTGTGGCACTTCAGCATTTTGGACAATTTAGGATTTTCACTTGTACCCAAATATTCGTAAAATAGGGTAAGTGTGCCAAATTTCGGCATAGTTTCATATAAGCACCGAAGTCCTAAGTTTGAAATGCAATATTTTTTATTCATATTGATATTTTTTGTTACTTTTTTTCGGAAGGGTTGTGTGGAACCTTGATAACTAGTTTATCATCTTTGTTTTCTTTAAATCACTTCCTAAAATATTGAAAAATTAATAAAAATATGGACATTGCTTTGGGTAGTATTCCGGCCACTTTGAGTGAAATTCCGGCCACCTTTTTTCTGACCGCCTTTTGTGACATAACGGATAGAAAATTTCAAAACGTCAAACGGAACGACTTTAATATTTAGTTTAATACGTTTGTATGACCCACAAACCCTGAGATCTTCCACGTAATTTGTCCTGAAGACCTGAAAAGTAGCATCTCAAATTTACGCGCAGATTCCCGTAGCAATTTGCCCTTCCTGAACTCTTCCAATGATTTTTCCACATAATATTTTTCATAGAAGCGATGGTTTTTTTCTCTGGATATTGCAGAACTCAGAAATTGAAAAAAAAACATAAAATGAATAAGAAATTTAGGAAAGTAAAAGATGTTGCCGTAATAGACAACAATACCTCACCGGAGAGACGCTCAAAAAGTATATACTTTTTTACGCGAAATACAGAATCCAGCTGGGAAATTTTACCTGAAATTTAAAGATTGATTCACTATTAGCATAAACAGAAACAATCTTTAATGAAAACTAATCAATTTTCATGAAAAACACAGAAGGAAAACCTTCTGCACTTCATCACAAATCACAAGACTGCTAGAAACACAATCGACCTGGCACATTTTTTGTAAGACTCTTTTTACATTGAGTTTTTACAACGAAATTTAAATTTAAATGATACCTAAAATTTAACAGTATTTGTGTTAATACATCCTAAAATGAATAAATATTTAAAAGCAAAATGAATTCATTGACTATTCGAAGATTACATACATAATTTTAATTAATTTATTTCCATGGCCGAAATTACACTCAAAGTGGCCGAAATTAGAAGCTTGCCGAAATTTGGCACACTTTCCCCTACCTACTTAGCAATATGGACCGACATCTGGGAATTCTCATATTAAAATCTTTGTTTTATTCCTTTTCTGTCGAAAATTGAATGTTAATTTAAATTTAAATCTTTGCTACAATTCAATAAACTTTTAAAATGAAAGAAAATGGGATAGAGAATGAATTTTACAATTCCGTACATTACTGTAATAGCTTTTGCGACAAGGGCAATTTCACTTCTTTCGGAAGGATAGTGTGATGCCTGTGTTTTCGCCTTTCCCTAAACGACACAATCTAATACTCGTCTCGGTCATAGAGTGGAAAAATTGCGAGTTTAGCTATGTTTTATTCACCAGCTAAAATAACGTGTATGCAGGTTCAGTCAAGTTGAAGTGCATTTCCGTTCGTCTGGACAGCTTTTGATTCATATCGTGACATTTATAGTCAAACCCCCCAGGCGTCCCGGAAGTATACGGGCTGGAGAGTCAGTTGACATGATGGTGGGTGTGAGTTGAGGAGATGAAAATTTTTCCAGCACACCGTACGACGTTTGTGGTTTTTCTTCCAATGGGTGATAGTAAAAATCAGTCGCGCGATTAATGGACAAATTGATCAAAGCGCGATTTTCCAGTGGGAATGCGCGCAAACATAATCAGACTGAAATATCATTTCCGACTCCATTTCACCACAGTCTCCGCCCCTCTGCCTATTCATTGTAAATTGTTCTCCCTGTGGTTGGTAGTTGGGGAGGAAAAAAATGCCTTTCATGTCTGCTTTTGATGCTTTTTTTTCATTCCTATGATATGTTAATCGATTTTTATTAACCTTTCTGTCACCTCTCTTGTTGCTCTCTTTTTTTTTATTAAGTGTATAAACATTTGCTGTCACAGTCTGTGGATAAGAGGAAAGATTATTTTACAAAATCCTGCACTTTATATTCGTATTTTATGAAAAAAATGGCTGAAAAAGGTCAAACAAAGTGGAGCAATGAATATTATACCAGAGGGCTTTAGTTGCTTTTACAGGATTCCAGACATACTTTTTTTTCGCTCTTATGCGATATAAAATATGGAGTTGGTCTCTACAACCTCGCGGGAAATTCCCATTATTTTAGAACTTATGTTGCGTTTTTTTCGATTCGAATAGCTAAAATACAGTTTTGTTATCGAATATTCTTAATAACGGTTTTAAAGTGCAAAAGAGAATGCTCTTCAGTAGGTTAGACAAAGATACCAATACAATTATATATAATAAGAGATTTTATTGCACTTTATTTTCAATAAATTATTGTGAATAAACGAATTAAGATAGAAAATTCAAACTAAAAAGTTGTGAAAGAATATTAAATTTACTCACTTTTAGGCATAGTAGTTGGCATATAAAATGTTCTCTCTAAGTGGGAGAATTATTAGAAGATGGAAAAAACACTGAAAAAACACTTTATTTTTATCGTAGGTTCTTGATATGTTTACAGAAGTTATAGAGGATGAAATTACAAGTCATTTTAACTTTATGTGATTACCACCGAATAAATAGAATCAGAGATATAAATTTTTGAATTTTAGAAAACAGCAAAAAACTAAAAATTAATATTTAAAAAAATCTTGACGTGACCCGGACAAACGGATTTCAGATTTGAAATTCCTAAATGACCCTCTAACAAGTTTTTTCACTCTCGTCAGAAACACCCGCAACGTGTCGCATAGTGTATTAGTTACAGTATCTTTTTCATTTAGTTATCATAACTAAATTAGATTAGTAACGGGTACTATAACATATTAGTTCCAATAACTAAATAAATGTGGTTGATACCCATCTTATTGGCTGTAATAACTATATTATATTAGTTGTGGTTACTATATAGCTCGAAAAAGCTTGAACACATAAGTATAAAACTACTCTTTACTATTGAAAAAGTTGTCAGAACTTTATGAAAATATAGGCCCATTTATTTGCATTAGTTATGAGCACTAATAGGAATTAGTGACCAATATTAGTTAGGATATCGATTTCATTTAATTAGCACAAGCAAATATAATTATATGAAACCATTATGAAATAATTGCCGCAACTTATCCACGTAAATATTGCCTTATGATCTCACTACTAATAAATTTATTATGAGTAAAGTGTTTTAAGTGTTTTAAGTGTTTTAACCAGATCAACTTATTTTCATTAGTAATGATGTCAAAACTTTTCTAAGAGTGTAGCTGTTTGTTGTATATCCATTTGGCCGTTATGGTGTCTACACATTAGAAGCAATTTTCGTCAAAAATTGCCTTTTAAAAAAAAATTCTGACATTTCTGCCTACAAGGATATGGGAAATTTTCTTTAAAAAGGAATTTTCTTTTAAAGAAATTGCTCCTAGTGTGTAGAGGCCGTTAGAGACGATAGAAGCCAAACGGTTATTGATAGTGACTTCGATCCAAAGCCGGAAAATTATGGGCGATGTGTGAAATAAATTAAAAAGATGCCGAAGTAGTGTATTCCTAGGGGCTGTCGTACTGGCTATATCCCTGATCTGCCATCTGAGACATCTGATTTGATGTCGGAGTACTACCGGGCTTTTGAAGAGGATCCTTTTAGTGATGTTCGATAGAGCTTGGTGCTGTTGCAATGCTAGCCGATGCTGTTGCGAGGAGCCGTTGGGGACGCTGGGTGTCGACTGTTGAGGGTCTCAACCTTACTCACAGTAGCCATCAGGCCTGGAGGTTGATACGACAACTCGATAACGGCCCCACTACCGACAAGACTCTTCCACAAGTCATTGCGAACCAAATCGCTCACCAATTGCTCTTGAATAGCAAAGTTGGTAAAACCGCCGCTGGATCGCCTGTCCGCACCTTTTTGTGTGGACGAGCTCACTTCGGTTAGTAAAGCGATGAAAAACAGGAAGGCGGCAGGCATTGATGGCCTGTACGCTGAACAAATAAAGAGTTTTGGACCTATCACTGTTGACTGGATCCTTAAATTCTTTAACTATTGTTTGTGCCATCGAAAAACCGACTGAGTGGCGAAAGGCTCATAGTGAGTCGAAAACGAGTTGAAGTGCACATGGCAATTGGTTGAGATCAGTGGCAAAAGACGATCAGAGCCAGTGCTCCCATAGCTCAGTTGGTAGAGCATTCGCCTAGATAGTGAAAGGCCTCCAGTTCAGGCCTGGGTGGAGGCAGGAATCTTTTACTGCCTTTATTTTGGTTACATTTAAAGTTTATCATTATTGGAAATTTTTCTCAAATATGCGATTTTGTACTAAGATAAGATAAAATAAGATTTAGCTAGGAGTCAGTTCTCCATTTCGGATTACCGATGCATCCAGGCCACAATTGGGCCCCTTCTGCTTCCGCACTGCTATTCTATCTTATCCGGGTAGCCGCTCCATATCACAGCTCTGTGGGCAATCAGTGTCGCTACTATATCACATCAGTCCATCTCGGTGTGTGTTTTTTGCTAGAATTGGATAATTTTTCCTTCTTCAAAGGAACAGTGCCTACATATTAAACCTATTAAACTATTTATTCACATGAATCTTAGTAGGGGAAGGCTTTCAGGTTCCGCACACACTCTGGGTTCGGACACTTTATATTTTTGCCATATTCTTTTAATAAATTTGACCTACATTTTATGGAATTATGACTTTAAACTAGCTAATAAAAGATATTACCATATATAGGCCATCAGATTCATTAAAAAAAATATGAAGTGTACGATGTCAGAGTGTACGCGAAGTTTGAAAGCCTTCCCTTACTAACAAATGTATTCTTTGAACGCTATTATTTAATAAGTGAAATGTCAGATGTAAAATTGACTTTCATTGTGAATAAATTATCTTTAATATCTGTGAAAATGTATGAGAAATTTTTCTCTCTTTCTTCATATTAATTCAATGGACAGACTTAGGAAACAATTTTCCTTTACACAATTACAGCATATAACTTCTGGGGTGAAATTCCCCTAAAGTAACATCAAAAACAGAAATTACCGAATTAGTGTTTTCTGGTATTTATCAGATTTGCTCTTTGGACCATCTTAACAAGCTTCTTCTAGTTCGTTTCACTCTGAAAACGTTGGTCTTTGACATTGAGCTAATTATTCACCTTTTTTCAACATTGCTATAATTAATTGGATAAATTGAGAGAAATGATTTGGAAAAGTGGAGCATAAGTAAATTGTGACTGTAAGAATATTGGATATAGAAAAAAAACTCATAAAGTTCTTAATAGCATACATATATCTTCTTTCAAATAATCCAAGCTAATTTATGGTGCCAAAATAATTGCCATTTATCATCAATTTATCTATTACTATTTAAAAGATTTTATGAGCTTATAGTTGATTTTTTCAACGGTTGAATATTTGTGGCTTATAGCCCAATATTTTTCTTACTAATTGGAGTTAATAAAATCAACAGAATGACTAAAATGATTAATGATCATCTTTAGTTTCTTGTAAAACTGGCGATCTTCAATATTCATATTCATGTCTGTTCTAATTTTAACATCACCAATCGTGTTATTTATAACAGCCACATCGATTTGTTTCCCATCTTGAATGCTACAAATTTTGCCAGACAGTGATTAGAAGATTTTTTTTTTCGTTTTTAAATGGATTATCTATTAGTTGAAGATGTTGAAAAAATGCTAAAAGCACTGTATCAAAATCATAAGTCTTGAAATTCAAGTCAAAACACTTGAGGCTTCCATACATTCATTTCCTTTTCATTTGATGATGTTTATTTTTGGCAAATTATCTCTTTGTGATGGTAATGGGTATGATTTTCCAAGCAACGTTTAAATTTCTGAATAATTATTTCAATTTGTGAAAAATAAATGATGGTCTGTGTTTAAACAGTCGATCTGTGGTTAATTGTTAAAATTATATGCAAATGATTGTTTAAGAATATTTTTAATTATACGTCAATATTGTTAATTGAAATTAAATTGAAAAGTTAATAATATCCAAGGCCGCAATGTAAATTATTAATTTTGTTATTTTGGATCGAATTTTGTCACAATTATCGATGGCCATTTAAAATTCATTGGTGTTTTTAAAATAAAACTTATTAATTGAATATTAATAAAATTAAAATCTTTTTGGAGAAATTTTGGCCCAAGAGATTCCCGATTCGATCGAGAAAATTGATCGAGAAAATGAGAGTCAGGATGGGGACAACTCTAGCCATCAAAGCCGCATTATCAGTTCCTTAACCGGTTGAGTTCTTCAACCCCTAACCGGTTGAGGTGAAATTAATTGAAGATAGCGACATTTGATTTTTAGCGGAGAACAACCCCATAAGTCGATCCAGTAATTATCAACACCAATTTTATTTCTTGTCCTTACCAAAACCGTGCTACATTGTGTTACATCGAAACCGATTTTAATAATTTTATTCATTTTCTAATATATTTTCAATTGTCTAAGCAGCGTGCATTACGTTAAATTAGCATTATCCTTTCTTAAAGACAATTTTTAAAGTTTAAGTGTTAATATAATATGTTCGTATTTCTTAACGCTTTTTGAAAAGTTTGATTTTTTTTAAAAAGATCTCCAAGTTCTGAACAAAATTGTATAATAATTCAAATTGATAAAAACTGAATTAAAAAAAATAATACCTGTTTAGTTAGTATATTGGACAGATTTTAATGCGAATGTTGCGTCGACGTGACAATAAAAATATAGGGTAAGTTGGGGCACCACTGAACATGGGGTAGCACCGAACAGTAATGTCTTTAGTAGACAAGCATCCCTATAGAGGAAACTGGGGCATCACCAAACACGGGGTAGCACCAAACACTAATTTTTATTTCTAAACTTCTTGGATTTTCTCGACCATTTTTTTCGGTGGACAAGCATCCCTATAATGCCTATAAATTTATATAAGTCCTGTCTTCTGAAGTCATATATCTGATTAAAGAATCGCAGTGTTTGGTGGTACCCCGTGTTTGGTGGTGCCCCAGTTTCCCCTAGTGTCTATGATTTCATATGGGTGTTGTTCTTTGAAGTCTAATATCTGATTAAGAAATCCCAGTGTTCGGTGCTACCCCGTGTTCGGTGGTGTCCCAATTTTCCCTACACAATTAAATAGATCTGAGGTACTCTGAAAGAAATATCTCGTAAAGAATCTCGTAAAAAATTTGTAAAATAAGTCGATTTATATTGAAGAAAAAACAAGATGTTTGGCTACCCCTGTCGCCATACCTCCCTGAAGCTGGCCGAAGGCCAGCCGAACGCGGGTTTGTGTCTTGGCTAAGAAAAACCGTTGCAAATTCAAATATTTTTTGTGTGTCTCGGCTAAAAAACACTGAGAAAAATTGAAATAATTATATAATAATGAAAAGAAAATTGCGGAAAATCTGTTTTTCATTGAAAATTATGGTGTGTGTCTTGGCTAAAAAGAAATTGATATGTAACAATTTCCCAACTTTTTCTCTCTGAAAATTCTTTACGAACATAAAAAAATTTTGAACGAGTTCTCTGGTAAGTAACCATTTCAAAGGATTTATTTTCCCTAACAAATCTCTTTGTTTCCTGGACAGATCATCCTGGATGTGATACATGTATGCAAGTTCAAAGAAAAGTCGTGTTTCACCAATGGTTTCCTTCTACTAAATTTTTCCCTACGGGGTTGCCATTTATCTCACTACCCAAAATAGATAGCCCACTAAATCCTTAATAAAATGTACCATGTGCCATGCCTGACAAATCCTTTGTTTCCTGGACAGATCATCCTGGATGTGATACATGTATGCAAGTTCAAAGAAAAGTCGTGTTTCACCAATGGTTTCCTTCTACTAAATTTTTCCCTACGGGGTTGCCATTTATCTCACTACCCAAAATAGATAGCCCACTAAATCCCCAATAAAATGTACCATGTGCCATGCCTGACAAATCCTTTGTTTCCTGGACAGATCATCCTGAATGTGAAGCCTGTATGCAAAAATCGAGAAAAATGTGTGTTTCATTAACAATCATCACTTCAGAATATTTCTTACGGGGTTTATGTTTGTATACGAACTCAGAATTAATAGCTCATGTCATTCCCAATATTATCTCTTATATAATTGTGTGGCAGATTTTCTATTCCTGGAACAGATATCCATATCTTTCAGTCATTTAGGCAAAATTCTAATAAGATCAGGCTCTATGAAAAGCGGCAATTGCAGAGATCATAATTAGAAACAAGGTTGGATTAACAAACATGAAATATTGGAAACTACTACAGGGGATCGAGAAAAGATTTCAAGTCGACTCAGGATGTAATCTCTAAAAAAAAAAAACAAAACAAAAAAATGAAATATTTTTTTATCGTATCTATATTTTATACCAAAATATTATCAGAACGTTACATTTATCACCATCCCAATAGCACCATCCCAATAGAGGGCAAAGCAGGTGCCCTTGTCATGATTCTTCCAGATTTTGGTGAATTCTGATTGTCCAGGAAGTGTTTTTTGGCTCTTGAGAAAGCTTAATGTGTCTGCAATAACATCGTGTTGAGAGAAATGTGTGTTAAAGTGTTATTGTGTGAAATATTTTGGGGAATCTGTTGGCAAGCAGGAACTTGGTGTTTTCTTGACCACTTCCTGGACATCACAGAAGATACTGGTCAATAATTCTTCTTGTTTTAGTGATCAATATTGTAAAGGAGTCATTTGACACGCAAAAATAATTCACAACATTAATATTATTGGCTTTTGGAAAATTGAAGTTTGTCCAAGTTTGTATCGTTTGCTTTCTTTAGGGGACGAGAGTTCCCATGAGTTTTCCAATTTCCCAGAGGCGGAGAAAATTCTTTCTCTATTAAAAGTATCATATTTGACCACTAAGACTTACAATAAAGTGAGTTTTACTGAAATTCGTTCGCTGGATATGTTGTGGTCCGGAAAGAGTTAAGTTAAGTAAATTACCTTGAAATGGCTGAACAGATTTTTGCGCCCAATTTCTTGATGAGACAGCCTGTTGGAGTTGGGACGTTTGCGACGACGACGGCCGCGCAGACTACGTCCGCCGCCCCCTTCATCACCACCTCCACCGGCTGCTGGACGTTGTGCATCAACCTCGCCGCTTTCGATCGTCTCTGTATCGCTGCGGCCATCGGGGGGCACCACAGTCGGCTCTTGGTCCTGATCAGTCGGAGTCGGAGCTGGAGCCGGAGCCGGAGCTGGGGCTGGGACTGGGCCTGCGGTTGGGGCTGGGGCTGGGCCTGCGGTTGGGGCTGGGGCTGCAGCAGAGCCCCTGTAAACGACATATGGGTACGGGGGTCCATAAAATGGATACCCCCCGTACGCACAACCAGCGTAATGAAAATTCATGGTGAATCTAAAAGTAATAAAAAAAAGAAAAATTATTTTTCTAGACGGTATGTAATATTGCGTCCTTACCTTTCCAAATTTCAGCACAAAATGGCCGAGAAAAGAATATTCTCGCTTAAAAAAAGAGTGCAAATAGACTTTCCCGGTCCCAATTGACTTCTCTCTCACACAATATTTCGCGCACTAACTCCCTAACCTTAATTTTGTGTACAAATGGAAAAAAAAAGTAAGACGAAGAGCTAAAAAGCGTTCTACCAACGAATCCTGCATTCCTCAACCACCAGCAGCACAAGAGAGTGTTAATTTTCCCAGCGATTTTTACCTCAATTTTCCCAATAAATCCAGTGTTATTGGCATCTGTGTGACTCAGTATGTTTCAAAATTGTGCTAGAAGAATCAATTAAGGATGTCTTCTCAAGATTCTGAAATTCAACTTTCCGGGCATTCCCAAGGCCTCCCTGTCTACTGAGGCATCCTTTGAGATCATATAGTTCAAGTTGCACAATCTCGAAAAGGGCCCAAGACCACAGTTACCGTCACGAAAGACGATGTCATCGATTACTACACCAAAATGTACACTCTCCATTGTCTACAGACCCTGGCCAGAAACTTCTACAAGAAGAAAATCTGTGGCTTTTGCCATTTGTATTCCGGGCAGGAAGCATGTGCTGTGGGCATGCATGCAGCCATGCGTATGGAAGACTCAGTTATCGCTGCCACGGCTAGACTCTCGTGATGGGAGTCAGTGTTCTTAGTGTAATAGCAGAACTCACAGGTTGAGAGAGTGACTGTTCGAGGGGCAAAGGGGGACTTATGCATATGTACGCTAAGGATTTCTACAGATGAAACGGAATCGTGGGAGCTCAAGTTCTCCTTGGAGCAGGAATTGCTCTGACCAGTCACTATGTACATGACAAGGGCACCTGCTTTGCCCTCTATTGGGATGGTGCTATTGGGATGGTGATAAATGTAACGTTCTGATAATATTTTGGTATAAAATATAGATACGATAAAAAAATATTTCATTTTTTTGTTTTGTTTTGTTTTTTTTTTTTAGAGATTACATCCTGAGTCGACTTGAAATCTTTTCTCGATCCCCTGTAGTAGTTTCCAATATTTCATGTTTGTTAATCCAACTTTGTTTCTAATTATGATCTCTGCAATTGCCGCTTTTCATAGAGCCTGATCTTATTAGAATTTTGCCTAAATGACTGAAAGATATGGATATCTGTTCCAGGAATAGAAAATCTGCCACACAATTATATAAGAGATAATATTGGGAATGACATGAGCTATTAATTCTGAGTTCGTATACAAACATAAACCCCGTAAGAAATATTCTGAAGTGATGATTGTTAATGAAACACACATTTTTCTCGATTTTTGCATACAGGCTTCACATTCAGGATGATCTGTCCAGGAAACAAAGGATTTGTCAGGCATGGCACATGGTACATTTTATTAGGGATTTAGTGGGCTATCTATTTTGGGTAGTGAGATAAATGGCAACCCCGTAGGGAAAAATTTAGTAGAAGGAAACCATTGGTGAAACACGACTTTTCTTTGAACTTGCATACATGTATCACATCCAGGATGATCTGTCCAGGAAACAAAGGATTTGTCAGGCATGGCACATGGTACATTTTATTGGGGATTTAGTGGGCTATCTATTTTGGGTAGTGAGATAAATGGCAACCCCGTAGGGAAAAATTTAGTAGAAGGAAACCATTGGTGAAACACGACTTTTCTTTGAACTTGCATACATGTATCACATCCAGGATGATCTGTCCAGAAACAAAGGATTTGTCAGGCATGGCACATGGTACATTTTATTAGGGATTTAGTGGGCTATCTATTTTGGGTAGTGAGATAAATGGCAACCCCGTAGGGAAAAATTTAGTAGAAGGAAACCATTGGTGAAACACGACTTTTCTTTGAACTTGCATACATGTATCACATCCAGGATGATCTGTCCAGGAAACAAAGGATTTGTCAGGCATGGCACATGGTACATTTTATTGGGGATTTAGTGGGCTATCTATTTTGGGTAGTGAGATAAATGGCAACCCCGTAGGGAAAAATTTAGTAGAAGGAAACCATTGGTGAAACACGACTTTTCTTTGAACTTGCATACATGTATCACATCCAGGATGATCTGTCCAGAAAGAGATTTGTTAGGGAAAATAAATCCTTTGAAATAGTTACTTACCAGAGAACTCGTTCAAAATTTTTTTATGTTCGTAAAGAATTTTCAGAGAGAAAAAGTTGGGAAATTGTTACATATCAATTTCTTTTTAGCCAAGACACACACCATAATTTTCAATGAAAAACAGATTTTCCGCAATTTTCTTTTCATTATTTTATAATTATTTCAATTTTTCTCAGTGTTTTTTAGCCGAGACACACAAAAAATATTTGAATTTGCAACGATTTTTCTTAGCCAAGACACAAACCCGCGTTCGGCTGGCCTTCGGCCAGCTTCAGGGAGGTTGTCGCCATAGGGATTCTCGTAAAACTGTTTCATTTTCAACAAGATATATTGTTAAAACCAAATCCACCAAAATTTGTTAACACAATTCTAAAAAAGTTTTCTCAAAATCTCGTTTTCATGTGAATTTCTCAATAGATGGCGTTGCAAAATAGATAGTTTTCTCTTTCATTTTTATCTCTTTCTCTTAAAATAGTCATGGAATATTTTCTGTTAAATTGTTCATCAATTTGGTGGAAATAATAATCATGATTTTTATGCTTTATGTTATATATAGAAATTATACGCCGGTATGCTGTCTGAAGGAAATGGTTAAATAGGACTTTAGAGACCATTTCTGACTACAAAATCGTCATTTTTTGATGAATAAAAAAAAGAATACTGACAAAACTTTTACAAGATTTTGTATATTATTAGTAAAAAATGTGGAGTATCCGGTATCAACAAGGCATTTTGTTGAAAATGAAAAGATTTTACAAAAATCCCTATGCTGACAGGATAGCCGGGATAGCCAAACATCTCGTTACTTTTCTAAATGGAGCAACGAGATTTTACAAAACTTTTACGAGCGATTTTTATTAGAGTATGCAAGAACCGTTTGAAACCGAACAAACGTCAAATGAAACTTGTACGTCAATGGCCAAAACACATTGCACATCCCTGGAATAAATTATGAAAAATGCTCGATTGCATGAGGAAGATTTCTTAACAGGAAATTATGTTTCAGGACATAGCCGTTTGTATCGACCGTTGTGTTATCTGCATTTGTTTTGTATCTACATTTGATACAAGTAACGATATGAACGTCGCTTCTTGTGTGAAATGCTGACACAAAAGAAATGCAGATAGAACGATGGTCAATGTAATCGTCGTGACGTATAGTATTCGGAATTTTGCACTGAAAGCTTCCTTAGGGGAATGTAGGCATGGTTCGCATAGAGTGAACCTTCAAACGATGTGAGTTTTCTCTTTGTTTGCAAGGAGCTGACCTACCATTTCTCATCTCGTTTCATGATCTTAATAATGATCTATCTTATGGCTAAGAAATGACGAACTACCTCTTTGCACACAAAGAGCAAATTTGCATTGTTTGAAGGTTCACTCTGTGCGATCCATGCCAACATTCCCCTATGCAGATCAAGGTCTATTGCGGTCAATTGCACAATAAAGACTCAGATCTGTGCCTCCATCCGAACATTTCCAGGCCATGTTACCGACTGACTGACAATAATTTCTGTCAGCCAATCCCTATACAGCTATAATAGAACTATACCATCAGTAAAAGACCTTTGCTTGGAACGATAGTTGGGAAATATGAATTTTCCGCGAACAGGGAAGGGAATTCACCAGTCAGGCTCTATTTCACTATCAGGTGGAACATCTCGCAAACACTGGAATAAAAAAATAAAGAATTTCGCGAAGTCTTGGTCACTTATAGCCATTAACGACAGAGGAAGCATTATATTTACACATAAAGACTTTTATATTTATATATTGTATATATTCTTTAGATTACATAGATCCCCACTGTCATTTCAGTGTGATATTATCGTTTTTAGAGGAGATCAAACGAAAAAACTTCAAAGATTAGTAATACATGGTTTTCTTTTGAATCACGGACTCGAAAAAAGATATTAAAAACATTGCTATTGTTCACAGGTGAGCGCTTATCAGTGTAATAAAGTGTCACAATTTTAATGCTTTGAGCAGATATTATATTTTCCCACAAGCTATATACCTGGAAACTCCTGTGGATATAATCCGAAAGATGAAAGCCCTGCCCTATTTCATTTTGTACCAGTACCATCAGTGTAATGAATAACCCTTCGCAGGGCTCAACATACAACATACGCGTAATAAAGATGCGGGTGGTTGACGAGGAAAGAAGGAAGAAATATTGTTTTTCATCTCTCATATCCGGTGGGAAAACAACATTGACCCAACCTTTGTTAGCCACGGATGTTAAAAAAAATCAGAGTATCGTGTTCATTCTGTAATGTATGGGGGTGCCTAAAGAGGCTCTACCATTCCAGCCATTACCACCAATTAACGTGCGCTAGAAAAATAAAATGTAATGAAATTAAGGAAATATTTGCTTTTTATTACACAGCGTCGAATCCAAGAGTGATGGAGCATCGAATAAGGAATATACGGACGTTAAGAAAAAAAAGGCACGGAAGACGCAGATAGGAGAAAAAGTTATCCATCAAGCAAAGTGGATCACAAATTTAATTAAAAGTTTTCTATTTTTATTAAATTTCCACCGCAGCGTGTTTCTTTGTACTTGACTGTATTTCCAACATGATTTAACCTCACAGTTTAACATTTATTTCAAGAAAAATTCATGCAATATCGACACACTAACTGAAAAAAAAAACTCTTAGACGAGCATAAATCTGCATATTAAAGTGTATAATTTCTAATGATTTATTACTTTATTGACATGTGGCTATTAGTTATCGAATTACGTTAAAAATATAGTTTCTTTATGGCCGCTACTCACTAGAGAAAATTATGTCCATATTGATGGTTTTTATACACAAGCGTAGGTAATTTGTTTGTGGACATAAATTTTTCTAGTGTAGTGCATAGTTGCCATTATGATATTAAGAAAATCTAGTCAAATTAGTGCATTTTAAAGTAAACCCTCTTGCACATGTATACTCGTAAATCTCGACAAAATGTGTCTAATGGCCTCTAAACACTAGAGAAATTTATGTCCATTTTGAAGCAAATTCCCTACACTACTGGTGTAGGAAAAACTCTTCAATATGGACATAAATTTCTCTAGTGTGTAGAGGCCATTAGTGATCCGTATTTACGAAATTTCTTACAATTACGTAAAGGTGTTCTAAAGGATGTAGCCTAATTCTGATGAAATATAGTAAAGAGAGGTAATCCGGATACTTTTCATAGAGTGCGACTTTAATGCTTGTTTTTGGACTGATGAAATATTTTTTTCGCCATTCCAAATCAATAGAATTATTCTTTGTTTAATTTAGAATCATAATAGAAATAGAATTTTAGCAATAATATTGATGAAAATTAATAAAATTACGATAATATTAATATATGCGCAAGAATGTTACTGCGATGCTTTTTTGTAACTCCGTTGAATTCGATGAAACTCGGATGCTCATTTTAAGGAAAAGTTTAATGCATAAAAATGAGAAAATATTATTTCAAAAACATTTTTTTAGAGTTTTATTCCATCAATTTATTTCATTAATTTATTATTTAATTATATATATTTTTATTTATTTTAAGATTGCACTCAATTCTTTGATTTTTCCTCGGTTTTCTTGGCTGACTTCCTTCCACGTTTTTTCTTTTCAGCTTCAATTGGCATTTGAGCCTTTTCCTTTACCATGTGTTTCTCCTTTAGTTTTATCTCCTTTTCTTCTGCCCTTATTTTTTTGTTCCTCTCTCTGGTCAACTTCCGTTCAGCAATTTCTTTCTTTTTTTGTAAATCCTGCCTCAATTTTTCCTCCTGTTCCGCGATAATTTCCTCGGAAGATACAATATACTGGTGTTTGACATTGCTGGCTTTGACCCTCTTCTTCTGACGACGTTTTGGAATTTCTCCTGGCCAGAAATAGCATTGTTTTAGTGTGTCGAAGATCGGTTGAGTCTCAGAAGTTGCAGAGAGTTGGTTTCCAGGGATGACTGGATCATTTGAAGGATTATTGTCGGTGGCCTGATCGTGCTGGTTATTGATAATGGACTCCTCTGAATGTTGGAAAACAATTTTCGGGAAATAAAGATCAGCATAGAAAAGTGGCCCATCCATCCAGCCACTCTGTGGTGACGTTCCCATTTTCCATCCTTCTGCGTTGTGAATGGCAATTTTTGGAGTAATGTCAGTTTTATGAACAGCCATTGGAGGAGCAAGTTCGCCAGTAGCTGACACCATGAAGAGTACTGTGATACATTGCTTCGGTCCTGAATTTTTAAGAGATGGAACTACACGTGAACCTCTCCTGGACAGGACATTTCCATCTTCCGGTGTCAAAAAGAAGGCACTTTCATCGCAATTAAAAACACGGTCTGGTGAAATGCTCAGAAGGTTGTGTTCTGTGAAATATCCAAGACAATTCTGAAACCATTCCGTGAGGTCTGCAGCAGTAACAGTAGCTCTTTCCAATGAGAAGGATTTTGGTTTGCGTTTGCTGAGTTCTGGATGACGCTTAAGAAAATTCCTGAACCAAACGTCTCCGGGTCTTCCAGCTGTAAAATGGTTTGGAATTTTGTAGACCTCACAGATGAGTTTAACGCTGTCCAGAACTTGTTCCTTCCCGATGGGATGCCAGCCATCCGCACATCCCAGGATCCATTTGACAAGTTCTTTTTCCTGTTCTTTTGAAAGAATTGTTGGCCTGCCATTGGGGCACTCTTCCGGGTATCTGCCAGACAATTTGTTGTGCAGTGTTGTTCTTGGGACATTGAATGTTTTGGATGCATATGCTATGGTAGAACCATCTCGTACACACTGCAAGGCATTCCTAAGACCTTCCTTAGAGTAGGGCTTGTCCTTATAGGTCTTTTCTTTTGTTCCCTTTGGCATCTGAAACAGAAAAAGAGTCCTGAACAATGCAAATTCTGAACCAAAACATTGACTTTCACCGCATCCGACTTGCATCGAAATGTAAACATTCACAAAAATCACTTATTTCTGTATGAATTATTAATATATTATCAATAAACTCTTACTCACCTTGTAGATCAATAACTACACTAACTTTTATTAATAATTTTGATTGCAAATAATGTTTTATTATATAGAAAAAACACTAAACTTTTTCCAGCGACGAGCTGTCAACAGCAAAATTTTCTCAGAAATTAAATTTTTAGTACACAACCCAGCTGACCCGAGCTTAAAAAATATTTCTTTTACTCACTTATTAAACCGATAAAAATATAATTTTTGGTTTTTCTTAAAGTAGAATAGTTATATTATGATACTTCAGTAATTAATTACAGAATTAAAAATATAAATTATATTTTAAGTGGATGTATCCGAGTTAAATCGGTCGCGGCATCCGAGTTTTGCAATCGTCGGAGTTACATGGCCTTACTATAGGTACTTTGGTTCTACGCTTAACTGAAATATTAGGTTGATACTCTATATGAGGACATCTTTGGTAATCGCCGTAGAAAACAATTCAATCAATAGCTATTTAAATAGATTTAAAAGTATGTTCAAAATTGCTCCAATCTCCCTTATAATTCAAGATTACAGCATAGGCCTATATAAGGTTCTTCTAAATTTACTTATTACTCTTCTATTCATGCCAGCGTTACCAAAAATTTTAATTTGATTGAAATCTCTCGCATTTCTGTTTTCTTTTTCCATGTTGCAGGGGAATGGTGGAAAAAATGCTGCGTTGGAAGGCATCTGCGAGAACAATATATTACTTAATTCTCAACAATATTCCCATTCCCCACTTTTAGCCCAGTCTTCATCAAGTTCTAATCACATTTCTAGACAAACACTGAAAGGACAACTTTTCTTGTACATTTTCGTCTTTCTAGCATTTTCGCATTTCCATTCCTCCGTTCCACAAGGGGACCTTTCCTGCTTTTTTTTCCATTTTCATTTGCAAAGTCCACTCTTAATTTTTATTGTCTTCGGTCGTCCTTTGGTCTGAGTGTTTTTTTTTTTGCATGTGCCGGTGGCTTTTCGTGCTGTTATTTTTTTTGCAAGTGGAATGTCTGGCTTGGGCGTCACACGCATTTAATAACGAAATTAAACTGTTTGGGAAATTGCGACGAAATGACGCGTGAAAATTAACGCGTCGAGCTTCCAATTCACCCACTTGCGATTGCGGTGGGAAATGGGAAGGCACTTTGCTGAAAAACAAACAATTCGTGAAATTGGATTTTCATCACTGTACTATTTCCCAAGTTACTTTTCCATCTTCATCGACTACCCAAACAGAGCATTGTTACACCATGTTATCGTTAAGTTAGTTACTGGAGGAGCTTTTGTTCTTCGTTTAGACAGCAAGTTAAGCGAATAATTTTTAATATATTAATCAAACGAAGTGATGTCAATTATTACAAAGTATTTTTTAACTAGGTAAGTCGTTACTTATCTATTATACAATGTGCTAAGCTTGAGTTAATATGATAAACCAATTAAAAGTTATTTTTAATTGGTTTAAGGTCTATCTTATATTATATATTAAAAAATATTAATCCAGATAACGCGAAATTTCGGACAAATCAATTTAGAGTTGCGACAATTCTTCTTAAACTTGATGAAACAATCAATTAACTAACTTTAAAAATACTTTAGAATTGCAAAATTAATAATTGATTAATTCAACTATTTTTAATTTAAGTTTTGTAACTTTAATGAAAACAAGACTAAAATTTGCTCAAATTTTGAAGCAACATCCTTTTAACAAAATATCAATAAGATTAAAACAATGCCGCCCTAATTTTAGAATAGTTTAAAAAAGTTGTGAAAAAGCATCCTAGCTTTGCGGAATGCTCGAACTTATGACTTGGATGCTATATCTCAAAAGTATTTTCACATCACTTACCGTTTACCGGTACTCAACCGATTTATTGAACCGATTGAATCACTCATGTGATCGTTCAAAATAGCTTAGGAGTAATACAATTGATTTTCTGATAAAAATTATTTATCGCTTCCGTTTATTACCGATTCATAACCTTCTAGAAACGGTTCAGTATTGTCAGAAATTCCACGACCTTTCCAACAAGCCGAAACGTTAACCCATTCGGTTGAGAAATACGCTTTCTAGAGCCTTTTAAATCCCTTGATCTTGAAAAACTGTTATTAAGAATGATTCAACGATATTTTCGTATATGGACGAAATGTTTTCGAAAATCCTAAAATATGGTTTTGGAGGGGTGGAAGAAAAATGAGAGGTATATTAATAGTCTCAGGGTCGATTTATATGGGTGTTTACGCTTATGTCTACTGAGGATCTCAAGTTTCTATCTCTCACTGTTTGGCTTCTATAGGGTGAAAACGAGGTAACGACCGGGTAGACGGACGGACAAGCGGATAAACAGCGTGACATCATTTCTCATAAATCGTTTGAAATGCGAACATATGTTGAGAAAAGTGGTCCCCGGGGTGTGGAAAGTGGAAATTTTGGGGAGTGAAAAATTTAGGAATTATATACTTCTCTATCACTCTGGAATTCGAGCAGTAAAAAATATTTCCCAGCTAAATAGAATGATAGTCAAATCTTAGTGAAATTGCAAGATTGAATATGAACATCGAGGTGAAACCGTTTCGTATAAGGGAAGGGTACCAGGAATGGTCGGTGTTCCTTGGACCGATAGGTTGCCCGGTATTATTGTCCTACCTCAACATAAATATTTTTTTTTAATTTCTTTAAATTGTAAAAATTTCAATGTAAAAAATAGTTAAATGGATCACTAATTAAAATTGGCATTTAACAAAATATTAAATTATTCAAAACCTGTCGATCTGTAGTCTCCTTTCCTTACAGATCTTATTCGCGAAATTTAAAATCACTATTCTATTTAAATTTTCAAATCTTAATATTGATTAACCCTTTAAAGACGATTGGGTTACCCATGACCCATAAAGAAAAATATTTTCCCTGACTACCCAAAGTTCTTTCTTTCTTATGTTTGGACGTAATCGTCAAGTAGAAGGTTGTAGGAATCTAGGATATTTTTTGCAAATCTCCAACTATTTGCTATATAGTAAATATTTAAGCTCAAAAGTAACGAATTTTTAATTGACCGCACTGATAAAGGATTTTTATTGTATTTTCATATTTCTATTGGCAATGGAAAGTACACTATTCATACATACTATTTTTCATTAGTGTAAAAATTATCATTCATTGGTGTCGTCAGAAAAATTACTTAAATTTTTGGGCTATTTTTGTCATTATCGTTTATAGAGGCACAAAATACACTGAATCAGACTCTGTTGGATTATCCAAGGCTAGATGTAAGATATTTAATTATTATTGTTTATTAGTTTCTTTTTTATTATAAAGTTTTGATCAGGAAGAAACAACTCGTCTTTCAGGGTTAAAGGTATGATATTATTACTTGCAGATTAGTAGAATTTTGTGTGAAAGTAGTTAAATTTTTGTTGTTTTAATTTTCTCAATTGCTTTGTGGTCCTTTTCTTTTTCCTATGTAAACTTTGAGGAAATCTTAAATTCTAATTCAGGTTGAGTTCCAAATTACTCCATTGTACCATATAGTAAATCGGAACCTAAATTATCCTCTTAATCTAAATATAAAAACAACAAATATTTACCAAATATCGTATAAAATTAAATATTTTCAATTTCGAACTTTAGTTTAATATTGCTTGATACATAGCAAACCTCAAACTTTTCCGTAAAGTTTAGGATTGGAGGGATACGACCATCGACTGGAGTGACTTGCGCCATATAAGGTAAAGTACCCTCTAGTCGGCCGGTTTCTCAACTCGGCCAGTTGAATTATTTAACCAATTTTTTAAGTTTAATATAGTCAATTTCTATGAAATTTTCACTGATTTACGTTATATATAATATAATACACCTTATAATGTTAAATCGGTAAGACCATATTATAACAAATCTAAGTAAATTGAATAAATAGTCGCACTGGCCGAGTTGAGAAACCGGCCGACTACAGGGTACTTTACCTTAGGCCATACGCTCTATAGGATTAAATAAATTCTACACTTTAAGATTAAAGATCTTTATCGGAGAATTCGAATAGGTTAGCAAAAGTCGCTTTAAAGTTTTAAAACTTATGCCCTAGACAGACTTAAGACTTAAACCGAGAGACGGCTTAGTGGAAAATGATTGAAATACAGTTTAACCATATTTTCGAATATAATTAAGCTAAGCCGTCTCTCGGCTAATCCTCATGTCTGTCAATGCCCTTACAGTCTTACTTCCGAATGTACAGTGCAAAAAACTTTGCATTTTTGTACCTTATATGGTGTAATTCCTAAAGTAATTGCGTTTTAGTAGCAAATAAATTAGTAGTATGGGTATTAGTTATTACTTAAAAAATTGTTTGCAATTAGTTTGAAGTTTCTTCAAATCTTCGTTACGTATTTGTATGTTTTCTGTCGAACATTAAAAAGAATAATAATAAATTTTCATTTACGATGTGTGGATTGAGTGCTGACAGATCGTTATGAATATTCTTCGTATTGCTTCGTAAAATATGCAAAGATTTGTCTGCCATTGAATATTTGCAAATCATAAAATATTGAAAATGTGAGTAAACTTTTCACTTATAAATGCTCCCATACTTCCCATATAAAAGAAGGTGATAGAATGTGAATATAAACTATTCTATTTATTTTTAAGTATGTGAGAATTGGATGAAAACGGAACTTTGACAATGATTATTCATATACAATTTTCCTCTTATGATTATTCAATGCTCCTTGAGGTGTATGTTGTGTTTTTATTTGCGAATATTCTTGTTGTTTTTGCAAAAAAATAGATTTGCAATTTCGATGGAAGATGAAAAGTTCAAAATTTTGCTACTGGGGAATACGTTAAGGGAATTTGGGAATCTCTGCCACGCAGCCACGCAGCTGAATAAAATTGAAATGATGTCCTCCGGGATTTGAGGCTGTTTCTGTTTGTCATGTTATGTGAACCTCTGAATTTTTCTTTTTTCCTCTTTATACTTGTTTGCAGATAAGTATCGAATATGCCTTATTTTTCCATAATTTCCCCTGTTTTCCGCTCTCATGTTCCTACAATATGCTCCTCAATAATCCATTCAGAAACGCCTTGAGCAGTTCTTTTGGCATATTATTTTACGTGATCAATTTATTATAATTATAATGAAATTGATTTCGGCAATTATTCATCTATGGACGAAGTTATTTTGTGGAAAATTGTTGACTTATACATGATGGGCAGCACAACATGAATAAGTCCAATTAAAATTTCATAATTCATTGTGCTCGAATTAAATTTCTTGCCTTGATATTGTCTTCTATCCTGGCAGGAATACATCACTCTCCTGTGGAGCTACGTTAGAATGGATGGGAAGATAGCAAGTCATAAATAATATACCTATTTAATTTTACACTTGCTCATGCTATATTTCCTCCAGAGTCTGGCATGGTGTAAGTTGATGAGAAACAAACCAAGTTGACTCTAGGGTTGATGGTCCCTTGCTTTTCGTGCGGTGCAGTTAGGGGAGTATGGGGCAGTTTAAATTTAATATGATGTTTATGCTAAAAAGCAAGGTGAGGCTTTAAATCTTCGGATGATGGAAAAACTTCTCGATTTTACTGCTCGAACTCAAAGAGAAAGCAGTTATATATAATCGACTTTTTTTAAACTTCTGACTGTTCTGGAGCTTAAACGGTAAGAGATATCGACTTCCGGTCTTTGATGACCCCTCCTCAAATGACATTATCTCGTACCCAACCTCTTTACTTTTCCCCCCTCCTCTTTCGTACGTTCCCTATCCCTCAAAAATAGGTAAAAAATGAGGTTTCTCCAATTTTGCAAAAAATTGGCCCAAGCTTTTTCAATGATTTTTGGATATGTTTTAGAGCTGGTCCTGGCGAACATTTCGGGCAAACATACCAATGACCGGAAAATTCTCTATTTTGAATTATTGAAGGTCAAAGTTTAATCACTTTGGAGGATCCGTTTTTCAACCTATTTGGTTAAATTTGGATTTTTTGGAAAGGTACTGCAATTTTGAACCCGGCTGCATCGGTCTTCATCGGTAATGAATCGATTAAGTACCGATTTTTTGATTTTGAAATGCTTTTGTGATTTATGAACTTTATGAATCAATTTGATCTCTAGTAGATCAGTTATTCCAAAATATTATGCAAAAGCTAATTCACGGTGAGCTCTATCTCGTGAGTTCGAGCATTCCGCAAAGCTGGGACGCTTTGCCATCTCTTTTTCTCCAAAATTCTTATGAATCTCACTCATCTGATTCATCTGACTCATTATATTTACACAATATAATATTTATTTTTCATAATATTTCCGGGTAAGATCGAAAAAAAATAAAGTGACACGATATTTCCGTCAACCAAAATCTTTAACAAATTCGTTATTTTTCCTTGATAGGAATACTTTCTCAAAAAAAATGTTGAAATTTTACTGCTTGATCTCAAAGAGATCAGTATGCAATTCATTTTTCTTTCCAGCTTCTCACTATCTTGGACTCCAAATGGCAGGAGATATCGACTACCGGCCTTCAGTGATCCCTTCACAAGTCAATGTTCTCTAGCGCAATAACTAATCCAAATCACCCCTACCCCTTTTATCTCGTCCACAAACAGTTTTTTTTTTATTTATCTCGAAATTGGATTAGACGACTTCGTTCATTTTCGGACATGTTTTAGGGGTAATCCAGCTGAATATTTCGTCTTTATACACCTTTTACTGAAAAATCGTGATCTTGAATTGTTCAAGGTCAAAGGTCAACACTCTGAAGGACTATTCTTCAATCGATTTGGTCAAATTTGAATTTATTTGAAATATCTTGTAATTCCAAACCCAAATGAATCGCTCAGCGAGCACACTTAACTAAAAAACGCAACGATTTCAGCATATTTTTGTTGAGTTTATCAGCAAAGATATGCTAACCAGTTAGCAGTTCTCCGAGAAAAATTGCTAAAAAAACATACGGATATGGCACTACTTCGTCATATCTATACCAAGAAAAAAAAAATCGAAGAGATGTCATCTTATACGGACTTCAGTTAGCCATAAGGCTTAACTTCTGTAATTTCTTATCAGTCGAACATTTTTGAAAGATTTTGACTTAGAAATGGATTATAAAGGGAACTAATCTATTTAAATCAGAAGAACAAATTAAATTGTTTGCTATGTAGGATTTTGAGACCTTCTTAAACTAGGCTAAACCTAGTCTGAAGACGGTCTGACAAGTCCATGCATGCCTATTACCTGTTATCTTGAACTTGCTGGAGAAGTTGGTAATGCGTAGGGTCCTACTCAAGCACCAGTTTGTTTTCCGAGTGGGTCATAGAACAATAGAACAAGTGCACAGGCTGATCAGTATTATCTATAATAAATCGTGTGCACGTTAAGATTGCACCCAAGAATAATGCTTTAAAAATGAAGGCTACATAATTTAAAAAAAAGAAAAATATTTTCTAAAACTTTAATTCGTTGTAGATTTATTAGATATATTAGTTTTTTTTTATTGAAGTATTTGATTGGCGAAATCTCGAATCTTGAGTCCTCCCATCAAGGTCTGTACAAGACAATCACGGCGGTTCTTAGTTGTTTCATTCCATTTTTTATTGAAGTCCTCGATGTTCTCGACGCGTTTAGCCTTCTTCTTGAGATCGTATTTGATAATAGCCCAATATGTTTCAAATGGACGGAGATTTAGAGTGTTTGGCGGATTCATCTCCTTGGGTACATAACGAACGTCGTTCTCCTCCTATCATTCTTTGGTTGCTGTTGAGTAATGGCACGACGCCAAATAGTATGAACAACGTCTTGCTCAGACGTCCACATAAGCAGATCGCTATCCAAACCATGTATTTTTTGGACACTTTTCATAATTTTTGTAACTGTACTTTTTCTTACATCTTGTGCGAGACTTTTCGGTGTAATACCGCTGTCGTGGTAATTGTTCGAAGTCTCATTTTACGTATGTTTCATCATCCATCAAAATACACACACTAAAGCCAGACATCATCTTATCGTGCAGCCTGCGCGCTCGTGTTTTAGCTGATTATGACTTTGTGCATCCGTGCGATGAGGGGCTGCTTGGGCCTTAAAAGTCTTCAGTCCATTCCTCTTGTTGATTTTGTACACAGACTGGGAGAACATTTAAGATTTTTAGCCATATCCCTAACAGATGTCGAGGGATTGTTCTTGTAGCGCATGATCACCTTTTCTCCAAATTTGGATGTCCAATACCACGATTTTTTTTACAAATCCAGGTTTCTGGGCAGTGGTTTTATACTGTCGAGGAATCGAAGAATCACCCTCCGGACAGTCTGGCGTGAGGTATTTGTTAGTTTTCCAAGGCCCGCTAAATTGATTTCAGGATTCCAGGATCAGTTCCCTTCTCTTTTCCATTATTATTTCGTATCTCAATGAAAAATGAAGAGAATTTGATGAGAGTTTCACCAAAGGAAAGGTAAAAACACGTTTTACAATGTTTACATACAACGAAAATGCGGGGCTAGTTATATCTGTCATAAGAATATCAAATTATTTGGTTCGATTTTGTCGTGCACACGCTTTATTTTGAGCTGAAGTGAAATCGGTTAGTGTTTGGTGCTTGCACGTCGGTAAAGCATCGGTAATATAGTTATTTTGAAAATACCGTTTTTCCCGTTTTTTGGTATTTGACCTATCTAAAATTTAAGCGGTAAGAGATATCGATTTTGGGACTTCGGTGATCCCCCTACAAATCAATTTTCATAGCGAACCAAGTTATTTAAATCACTCCCACCCCTTCCAATCCCTCCAAAAACATGTGTTTTCGACGTATCTCAAAATTTGCCCTGGAGATTTCGTTCAATTTTGGATATGTTTTGTAGGTAGTCCAGTTGAACATTTCGATGTCGACACCTTCACCTGAAAAATCTCCATCTCGAATTACTCAAAATCGAAAGTCGAAAATATTAAAACTTACCCCTTCTTGTTTAATTTTCAATCTGGAGATAGTTTTCTAAAAATGTCTAAAGATCCAAAAATTCTAGAGAGACGGGTATTCATCTGGAGCTCATTTTCGTAAGTTCGAGCACTTCGCAACGCCTCGAACGCTTTGCCATCCTTTTATTCTTATGTTTATTTGTTTATTCTTCTGTGAAATTTTGAAAGAGCAATTGCACATTTAATATGAGTAGGGGGAAGTGGGGCTACTTTGAGCTGTGGGGCTTCATTGTTATACGATTTTTTCGCATATTTCTAAAGGAAACTGGGTTTAAACATGGTATAATTTGGATAGACAAAATAATTGCTGATCTAAATAAAATAATTGTAAGGACTAGCTTCATTTAGAAATAGGCGAAAAAGTCGTATAACAATCTAGCCCCACAGCTCAAAGTAGCCCCACCTCCCCCTATGTTGGTGAAAAATACTGTTAAATTGTAAATAGTTTCACGTACGAATCCCCCAAAATTCGTATGACATTTTACAAGTCCACGAATTAACAGAAATCTATCAATAAATAATCTTCTTTGATTTCCAATTTCTGAAGCCTTGCAGCTATTTATAAATAGATGAATAAATAAATAGTTAAATAATATATAAAAGCTGAAGCAATGATCAGTATTTTAATAAGTTTGTCTAAAATTATTGAGTTTTATGAAAGTTTTCAAGCCATAATTAAGTCAAACAGATTGTTGTCAAACTATTTTATGGTTATTACAAAATTTAATTACATGGGGATATTGCATTAAATTATGGTGATACTTAAAATTTTATAATCTCACCGAAATATATCGTAAGAATTTCGGTCGGAATGTACCAGGAAATTGGATGGAATTAATTTTTTTTAATTTTCACAATTTTATGGTCTAGTGCAGTATTTATTTGAATTTTATTTTCTCGTAGTTTTAATTTTCCTACTAACAGAATAAAATTGTGAAAATTAAGAGAGGTTTAGTATTTCCGTCCATTTCTGTCTAAATATTTCCATTAAAATGTTATAACTTTGATATTATCATTTGCATATATTTAATGCAAAATTTTTATTAAAATATAATTTAATTTTCTAAAATAAACAACTGCTGTATTGCAAAACACGAGGAAGACTTTCAAAGTCACACTAAAGTTTGAAAATAAAACTATAGGAATTTTAATTAAATTATATTTAACAAAAAATATTCAAAGCTGGTTTTGAATTCCTTTTTGAATAATTAGTATTGTATTTTCATTAAATTTCAAGTTCATACATAAACTGTCCAGTGCCTGAACATCTCGTATATATTTCGGATATGGAATAATATTGACCAGTACTTTCAAAAC